>NW_006922328.1:124163-127889 GCF_000298275.1 Orycteropus afer afer
CTCCAAGTTCATCCACGTTATGTGGTGTTTTGTACTTGATTTTTTAAAGGTGAGAGCAAACTAACTCTAGTCTGTGGGGTTTTACCTGACAAAGCTATCACATCTGGCCTCCCAGAGCCCCTCTGGAATTGAGGATACCACCCGAGAGGTGCCACAGACTGCAGAGATGAGGATGGTTAGTCAGCTGTACATGGACATCAAGTTCCTCACAAACAGTGAAAAGACAGCCTCTACCAGGGCGCATGCATGTCTCTTGCAAAAGAATGAAGTTGGACCCCTACCTCACACCATACAGGAAAGTTAACTCAAAACGGATCAATGACTTGAATGTAAGAATTAAAGCCATAAAACTCTTAGAACAGAACACAGTGGCAGTACCTTGGGACCTAGTTTTTGACAACGGATTTTTAGATATGACACAAAAAGTATGAACAAGAAGAAGAAAACTAGATGAAATGGACTTCATTAGAATTAAGAACTTTTGTGCATCAAAAGACTTTATCAAGAAACTGAAGAGACAACCTATGGAACAGGAGAACAAGAACATGCATCTAATAAGAGTTTCATACCCAGAGTATATAAAGAACGCCTCCAACTTAATAACAACCAAAAAAAACAACCCAACTGAAAAAATGAGAAAGGACTTGAATAGCCATTTCTCCAAAGATACACAAATGGATAATAAATACATGAGAAGGTGTTCAAGGTCATTAGCTGTTAGGGGATGTGAACCGAAACCACAATGAGGTTTACGTGCACTAGGATGGCCGTGATCAGAAAAATAACTGACAAGTGTTGGCAAGGATGCAGAGAAAGGGGGACCCCTGTCCATCGTTGGAGGGAATGTGAAATGGTGCTACTACCATGGAAAGCACTTTGGCGGTCCCACAAAAACAGTTCAACCCAGAACTGTCATGTCTCAGCAAGTCCCCTCCTAGAGAGACACCCAAGACACTGGAAAGCAGGGGCTCCCACAGATGGGGCACCAACGTTCACTGAAGCTTCATTCACAGCAGTCAAAAGGTGAAGCAACCCAAGTGCCCACCACCACGTGAATGAATCAAGAAGATGGGTCCACACAGACAAGGGAATAGCGCTCATGCAAAGAGAAACGTAGTCTGATGTATGCCACCACATGGATGAACCCGAGAAACAATATGCTGAGTGACGTCAGTCACACAAAGACAAGTGTTGGGCCATCCCACTTACTGAACACATAAAAGTGGTTGAAATGGCAAATATTGTATATATTTTATCATAATAATGAACAGAATTTCCCAGTGTATTACTGGGAAACTGCCAAAACAATGAAAAAATTCATCCTGGAAGAAGTATAGCCAGAATGTGCCTTAGAAGCAAGAATGGCCAGACTTTGTCTCTTCTATTTTGGTCATGTTGTCAGAAGGGACCATTCCCTGGAGAAGGATATCATGCTTTAAAGAAGAGGGTCAGCGAAAAAGGGGAAGGCCCTCAAGGAGATGGACACAGTGGCTGCAACACAGGTTCAAGCACAGCTAAGGTTGTGAGGATGGCGTAGGACTGGGCGGTGTTTCTTTCTGCTGTACGTGGGGTTGCTATGAGTCGGAGTTGACTCAATAGCACCTAACAACAACATATCAAAAGAGGGGAGAATGCAAAACAGAATTCAAAATTCTCTGCAGTCTTGACAACTTCCTTATCATATTTTGGATAGGATTTTATTTTCTCCGAGGAGAAAAAAGTCATTGCTGAGAATTACATTGGGACATTCATGATAATAGTAATGCCAACTATCTGTGGTTATAAAATCTAAAATCACTGACACGTTTTTTGAGTAACAGTGGGGTCCTTGATGTACTCACTATGGATGAAAAAATTATCTAAGCTACACTGTGTAAGTTCACACTGAACAAAAAAATCCGTGATAAAAATGTACAGGAAACTCACGACAGCATGACCTTCAAAACTTAGGCCACAAGAGACACGCATGGTCATGTGTGGTCACTTCATGGTAAAAATGCCATTCTGGGGCTTCTAGAGGTAAACAAGCCGTCTCCACACAGAAGGTCCCTCAGCAACACTCAACCAACATTCATGACTCAAGATTACTGTTCTGTCATGCAAGCTTTTCTGACGTTTTAAAACAAGAAATGCTGTACACAGAGATTGAATTAGAAAATTCAAGAGTCAGGAATCAGAGGAGGAAAAGAAACGTACAACTAATTGCTTCCATGAATAACTGCCTCATCTGCCCTGAGAACAGAAGTGGACGGTGCCCGGCTATCATTACTGAATGTTTTGATCAATTCCATGATCAAAAGGGGGGAGAATGCAAAACAGAACTTCAAATTCTCTGCAGTCTTGACAACTTCCTTTCCATTGGTCATGTTGTCAGAAGGGACCATTCCCTGGAGAAGGACATCATGCTTGGTCAATGGTCACCCACTGAGTCACAAGAGTTTGTATTTGGCAGCACTGTGACCAAAATCTTATTCCACGAAAACTAGTGGCCATTTGGTCACCTTTGACTCATGGCAACATCAGGTGTGTCAGGGTAGAACTGTGCTCCACAGGACTGTCAAAGGCTGATCTTACAGATGCAGATCACCAGGCTGTTCTTCCGAGATGGCCCTGGGTGGACTTGAACCTCCAACCTTTCGGTAGCAGCCAAACGTGTTACCTGCCTGCACCACCAGGGGACTTGAGACTCAATTAAATCTTTCAATTAAATTAAACTCTTTCAATTAAATCAAAACAACTATTTGAATTTAATTGAATTCAACAGCTATGAGATAGGTAAATCCCAAAGGAACCTATTATGACAGGGACAAGTAAAACATTCATCACAAAAAAAAGTAAGAAGGAACAGGGGAGGAAGGAGAAAAAGGACAGCAAGAAAGGAGAATGAATAACCCCCATGAGAGCTGCCCCATGACCCTGACCATCACTCTACCTGTCGCTGAACGGTCTGCTTTACCTGTTAAAATGAGGATGACAATCACAGCAAATATGTCAGGGTTTTTGGCCAGCACCCCAGGAGCATGCAGGGACATGTGTGTCCGTGAGAACTCCCCGATGGGTCTGCCTATCAGCTCATCAAACGTCGCACTCCAGGCCCTCGCCACACTCGACGTACCTGTCACAAAACAAGCAACACAGGACATGCAAGGAAAATCACTCATTTATATTTGTCTTTGTCATCAAGCTCAGTGTTCAGCACATCCACACAGGGATTACAGACAATGGCCCAACTGCTGCCTGAACCCACTGCCATAGAGTCGATTCTGACCCACAGCGCCCCTAGAGGACAGAGTGGAACTGCCCCACAGGGTTTCCAAGGCTGTCAGTCTTCACAGAAGCAAAGCCCAAACCACACCCACTGCCTTGGAGTCGATTCTGACTCACAGCGCCCCTAGAGGACAGAGTGGAACTGCCCCACAGGGTTTCCAAGGCTGTCAGTCTTTACAGAAGCAAAGCCCAAACCACACCCACTGCCGTTGAGTTGATTGTGACTCACAGCGCCCCTAGAGGACAGAGTGGAACTGCCCAACAGTTTCCAAGGTTGTCAGTCTTCACAGAAGCAAAGCCCAAACCACACCCACTGCCGTGGAGTCGATTCTGGCTCACAGCGCCCCTAGAGGACAGAGTGGAACTGCCCGACAGTTTCCAAGGTTGTCAGTCTTCACAGAAGCAAAGCCCAAACCACACCCACTGCTGTGGAGTCGATTCTGACTCACAGCGCCCCTA
>NW_006922328.1:128097-132906 GCF_000298275.1 Orycteropus afer afer
CACAGCGCCCCTAGAGGACAGAGTGGAACTGCCCCACAGGGTTTCCCAGGCTGTCAGTCTTCACAGAAGCAAAGCCCAAACCACACCCACTGCCGCGGAGCTGATTCTGACTCACAGCCCCCCTAGAGGACAGAGTGGAACTGTCCACAGGTTTCCAAGGCTGTCATTTTTACTGAAGCAGACTGCCTCATTTTTCACCTATGGGTCATCTGGTGGGATCCAACTGCCAAACTTTTGGTTGGCAGCCAAGCACTTTAACCACTGGACCACCAGGGCTCCCTCTATACCCAAGGGCTTACCTATAAAGCAATTATTGATTATAACAACAACAACACAACTGGAGACCACTCAAGTATCCAAAAAGGACACTAATTCAATGTTATGGATTGATCTGTGCTGTAAGTCGTAACCTTTGTGATAACAGTACTTGGGACTGGGTTGTCTGTGTTGTGTGAATGAGGCAGGGTTAGTGGAGGGTGAGTCATGAGTCGATCTCTTACAGAATATAAAAGAAGCAGAAGGAACAAGCAGAAATGGGGGGGGGGCGGGCAGGGACACATGCCTGGCCACGTGAAGACCACCCAGCCAGGGACACAAGCTGGAAAGAGACAAGGACCTTACTCCAGAGCTCACAGAGGAAAGGCTTCCCCTGGAGCCGGCACCTGGAATTTGGATTCCCAGCCTCCTAACTGGGAGACCAGGAGCTCTGGTGGCACAGTGCCTAAGGCCCTTGACTGCTAACCAGAAGGCCAGCGGTTCAAACCCACCAGCCACTCCTCAGAAGGAAGGCTGGGCAACCTACTTCCATAGTGATACTACCTGAGAATCCCAAGGAGGGGTCGCTATGAGTCAGATCCAACTCAACAGCAGTGTGTTTGGTTTTTGATTTTAACTGTAAGACCACCAACTTCTGTGTGTTAAAGTGATCCCTGTGGTACTTAAGTTTGTGTGTCAACTTGGCAGGGCCTGGCTGAATGGCTGGACAGCTAAAAGCAGTTATTCTCCATGATGAGACTGGCAATCAACTCCATGGTGGAATCTATTGGAGCAGCTCAGTAGCTGCCTTTGGGATGTGGTCTGCTTCCTGTATATAAGGAGAAGCCTTGGGGAACAGTTCTCTAGCTAATGCCACACTTGAACCTTACATGTAGCTGTGTCGTTGTTCAGCAGCCTGCCATGCTCTGCTGACCTTGGGACGTTAAATGGACTTGAATCAATGGCCTGCTGTGTGCTTTGGTAATATCAGGACTGTGCCTTTTTACTAGCTGCTTGTCAGCCTCAGCAGCCAGCAGCTGTCTGAGTGAAGAAACGCCTCTAGCTCCAGGGGGCCAGGAGCAGGAGGCAGAGCTGGACCCCAAGGTTCAGGGGTTTTCACCCAGCCCTAGAGCCTGGCACTTTGAACTCGGACTTAAAATCTCCAGACTGTAAGAGAGTAACTTGTTTGTTCAGCCATCCCATTGGTGGTATATTCTTGTCAGAGCGGCACTAGGGAACTAGAACACCCCGTAGCACTAGAGAACTGCCATCCAAAAAGTCACACTATGTATCCTTCATGACGCTATGCCACCAGAAGAAATACCATGAAAAGAAATAGTTAACGATATAAAAAATCTTGACTGTATGTTATTTTGTAAATAGAGACAAATTGTTAAAACAAAAAAAACACCACACATTAAAATTCACAAAGTCTTAATCACAGCTACTGTCATCAGACATTAAGTGCTCAGGAAGACAGTGAAGGTCATGTTCCCCGTGACATCCCTCATGTCTACTGTAACACCTGGCTCAGTAAGAATCTGGTGAAAGAAAGAAGAAATGAACAGATAAACTAGAGTTATTCACTGACAGAGGGAGCGATTTCTACTTTCTCGTTGTCCTGTTACAGATTCCCTCAGTATTGACGCCCATAAGCTGAAGAACAGGTTAAAAGGAACTAACTGTTTTTTAACTAATTGGAAACATCCTCCCAATTCTGACCCTCAAGTTAGCAGTCTCTCAAGTGACAGCCTGTTGGCCTGGCTTAGTTCCCACTCTACCATTAAAAACAAGGGCACAGGCCAAAGGAGAAACCAAAGCAAACCAGTGGCAGCCCACTGAGTCGATCCTGACTCATGACGGTCTCTGGTGTGCCACAGCCTTCAATGGCTAGTTTGACAGACGGGAACAACCAGCTCGGGCAGCACAGTGGATATGGCCTTTGGCTGCTAACCAGGAGGAGGTCGGTTCAAACCCCCCAGCTGCTCTGTGGATGGAAGATGGGGGGACCTGCTTCTGCAAAGATTTACAGCTTCAGAAACCAATGGGGCTTGCGATGAGTCAGGATTGACTTGATGGGAGTGAGTGTTTTTGTTTTACTTTTTCTTCCTGTGGCATATTTCATTTCAAATTTCAACAGATATTAAAATTTGATGTTAGACATTTATGAATCTTTTATCAATTTTTTCACTGATTCTTTTTTGTGTGTGTATCATTTGGGTGAAAGTTTATAGAGCATATTCACTTTCCAAACAGCAGTTTATACACACGTTGTCTCATGACACTGACTACAACTGCCCACAATGCAACAGCTCCCCCTCCCACTTCCTCCCCATAGTTACCTCTTCCCAGTGTCCATCCCTCCATACTCTCCTGCCCCCTGAGCTGTCTCCCTGTGCATAAGCAGCCCTTCTTTCTCCCATGATTGTTCTCTCCAAGGAGTGTATCTACCTCAGGTAAATGTTCAGCTCATATGCCTGTCTTCTGCTTGGCTGGAAGACACACGAGTGGCTTCCAGACCTGAAGGGCAGCTAGGGGCCACAGTCTCAGTGGTTCCAACAGGCTCTGTCAGACCAGCAAAGCTGGTCCCCCTTTTTCTTCCCAAATGATTTTGAGTTTTGCTCCACATTGTTCTCCCTCTCTATCCAGGATCTCCTACATAGATCCACCTCCAAGTGGCTGACAGTGGTAGCCAGGAACCATCTAGTTCTTCTGGTCTCATAGTCATATAGGCTGAGGATCGCATGGTGTACCAGTCGCTAGGACTAATTCTTTCCATGAATCTACTTTTCTTCATTTTTCTTTGCTCTGGATGAGGAGAGACCCATTGCTGCATCTAGATGGCTGTTTGCAAGCGTTTAAGATCCCAGTCACTACTCACCAAAGTAAGATGTGGAACAATGTTTTGTGTAGTATGTTATGTGAGTTGAGTTTGATGTCCCCCGCAACTATGGTCCCTAGCCCACAGGTCCAACTACCCGCTCCCTCTGAGTAGCTGGCTGTGGCCAAGAAGTGACTACAACCTTGGCCCTTGTCAGCTCTACTATACCCCTGGGAATTCTTACAGAATATACTAATACACTTATAGAAACATTGTCTGCCAACCCTATACATGGTCTTGGGCACACTCCCCCCTGCATAGACATACCTAACAATTCCGCCTGTCCACCCGTCTACCCACGTGTGCCTTCAATGATGACGCAGTGCTGTGTGTGCAAAAGGATTCATCTTTGTGTCTGTACCTCCCACTCACCTCTCTATGCCGTCCTCTTCCTCAGTGCCACGGTGCTGATCACTCCCATTTGGTCCACTGAAGTGTGGCTGTTTTTTGAGGTAACACACATTCTCCTGAGGTTCCCCTGGGTGGATTTGAACCACCAACCTTTCAGTTAGCAGCTGAGCACTTAACTACCTTTGCCACCTAGAAACAGGCTCATTCTAGAGGGGGCCTCATTACCACACACAGCAACGCCCATAAAAGGAAAACAACTGACGGCAGTAGAGCCCAGGGAGGTGACCGAGTCACGGACAGTTTGGGGAGGTCGTGGGTCCCCCGTCCAGAGTGTGAAGTGGGACAGAGAGAAGGCCCCCGCCTCGGGCCGGCCAGCACTCACCAATGATGTAGGACAGGATTAAGTTCCAGCCCGTAATGAAGGCCCAGAGCTCGCCCACGGTGACGTAGCTGTAGAGGTAGGCCGAGCCCGTCTTGGGGACCCGGGCGCCAAACTCGCCGTAGCACAGGCCGGCCAGCACCGAGGCCAGCGCGGCGATGAGGAAGGAGATGACGATGGCGGGGCCGGCGTTCTCGCGGGCCACTGCCCCAGCCAGGACGTAGACGCCGGCGCCCAGCGTGCTGCCCACACCCAGGGCCACCAGGTCGAAGGTGTTGAGGCAGCGCGACAGCCGGCTGTCCTCACGGCTGCAGTCCACCACCTTGCGACGCAGCATCTGGTGGCCAATGCTCAGCAGCACACTGCACCCCATCCTGCAGCTCCGAGCTGTCGGCGAGAGAACAAGGGCGGGTCATTACTGCCCCTCGTCCCAGCACGTCACTGCCCTGAAGGGCACACACCCCACTCCAGGCCTGCAGGCCCGCGCCTGTGTGGCTCTGTGACCTGAAGCCGGTGGGGCCACTCACTGCTGTGACACCATGCATCTCAGATGCCCATGAGCGGGTGGCAGAAAGACATTCACATACAATGACCCGTGCAGTCACCAGAAACACCCCAAAGAGCCAAAGGGCTGCTGCCGAGCCGATTCCGACTCACGGCGAGCTGTGGCTTCAACAGGTGAGGTCTCAGGAATGCCAGGCTTTGCTTCTGGGTGAGCGCAAACTGCCAACTTCTGGATCAGCAGCAAGATGTGTTCATCGTTTGCACACCCAGATGCTGTTATTGTTGGGTACCGTCAATTCTGACTCACAGCGCCCCTAGAGGACAGAGTGGAACTGCCCACAGGGTTTCCAAGGCTGTCAATCTTCACAGAAGCAAAGCCCAAACCACACCCACTGCCGTGGAGTCCATTCTGACCCACAGCGCCCCTAGAGGACAGAGT
>NW_006922328.1:133336-149593 GCF_000298275.1 Orycteropus afer afer
TCAATCTTCACAGAAGCAAAGCCCAAACCACACCCACTGCCGTGGAGTCGATTCTGACCCACAGCGCCCCTAGAGGACAGAGTGGAACTGCCCCAGAGGGTCTCCAAGGCTGTCAATCTTCACAGAAGCAAAGCCCAAACCACACCCACTGACATGGAGTCTATTCTGACTCACAGCGCCCCTAGAGGACAGAGTGGAACTGCCCACAGGGTTTCCAAGGCTGTCAATCTTCACAGAAGCTAACTGCCACATCCTTCTCCCAAGAAGCTGCTGGTGGTTCGAACCACTAACTTTTTGGTTAGCAGCTGAATGCTTAACTGTTGTGCTACCAGGGATCCCAAATGGAGATTCCAGATCCTGAAGAGTCCATATCTAAGCACCTACAACACCTCACTGCCCACCCACGTCTCGCCATCATCCAAGCACTCAGCTTCCCTGCATCAGTGCCTGGAGGACTACCTTTGGGTGGCCCTTCATGTACCTAACCTGACAGGCCGAGGAAAACAAAACCCAAACTCGCTGTCATCAAGTTGATTCCAACTCATAGGGTGCCCCCTAGGTGTCTAAGGCTGTAAATCGTTAGAGAAGCAGACTGCCCCATCCTCCTTCCATAGAGTGGCTGGTGGGTCTGAACTGCCAACTTTCTGGTTAGCAGTCAAATGCCTTAGGTACTGCGTCACCAGAGCTCCTCTCCCTTGTTATATGGCAGAGGCAATAACCACCCAGAAAGCAAAGTGTCACACAAGGTCACAGAGCCACACCAGCGCGGGTCTGCTGGCCTGGAGTGGGGCGATTTAACCCGATCTCCACTCTGGCATTACAGGTGGGTCGGAAATGATATCACTGCATAGCAAGGTGGGGAGGAAGTGAAGAGGAAATGATCCAGTAATGAGCCAAGACCAGTGGGATTTGTGAAACAGCAGCTGAGTGGAAAAATCATTGGTAAGAGAACTTGGTATGAGAAGACAGGGATGGGGGGTGCCAACAAGAGACGTTTAGTGACCATCCCGGCTGGTCCCCACCAACGGACCGGCAGGTTTCCACATGCCAACAGGACCGGGAGGAGACTCTGAGGGGCTTGCTCCTCGGCAAGACCCGGGCTCCCCGCAAGGGGTCTGTGTGCCAGATGTTGGGGGGGAGAGGAAGGAAGGGCAGCAGGGACCTGTCCCTCAGGACCCACTCCTCTTAGCTCCTGGTAGCGATTTGCTTCCTTTGCTCACGTCAATGGCGGATCATCACAAACCACAGGTTAGTGAACAAACTGCTGGCATAAAAAAGTTCAAAGGGAAGATTTGTCATTTCTACACACCTCTTGGCAGAAAAGGTTGTGCTCTGGGAAGGATGCAAAAAAAAAAAAAAAAGCCTTCTGAACTTAATTTGTTTTTTGTGAGGGAGGAAGGTACTTTAAGAAACCAAATCAAACACCAAAAGCTGGCCTTTCTCCTAGGCCCTTCCTGCAGACTCCAACCTTCAACCTTTCTGTCAGCAGCTGAGTGTGAAGTGGGTGTGAAAACTCCTTTGTACTCCCACTGTTTCTTAATTTGGTGAGAAATGGGACTGACAATGTATTCAGAAAGAGAACATAACCGGTCTAGGCTCTCACCCTCTCAGGGATGTGGTCTCCCAGTGAGCTGATGCCCTCACAAAAACAAAAGCCAGGCCGAAGGTTAAAGGCAAGCGGTTAAACAGCATCCCGCCTCCCCCTGCTGCAACTTTCACAGAGTAAAGTGACCATCGGAAGGTGCTGGGCCCCTCAGGATGGGCGCCTTTTCTCCACATTACACTGGTGACATCCTCAGGACCAAAAGCTGTTAAGTGTGCCCATGCGGGGACTCCTAGAGGAGGTATTGGGGCCCAGACGCATGCCAGGAGCAGATCGCTGAGCCACTGGGATCCCGCCTCATGCACGCCTAGGCTCCTAACATTAGGACAAGTCCACCCACCTGGGCCTGCACAGCCGGAAAGTGCATGCATGCGTGTGCCCAGGCACACAATTAGAAAAGCCACTCAGAGAACAGACTCTTAACACTGGGAAGGCTTCAGCACCATCTTCAGAGGGAAAAACCAAACCCACTGCCATGGAGTCAATTCTGACTCACAGCGCCCTTAGAGGACAGAGTGGAATTGCCCACAGGGTCTCCAAGGCTGTCATCTTTACAGAAGCAAAGCCCAAACCATACCCACTGCCATGGAGACGATTCTGACCCACAGCACCCCTAGAGGACAGAGTGGAACTGCCCCACAGGGTTTCCAAGGCTGTCAATCTTCACAGAAGCAAAGCCCAAACCACACCCACTGCCGTGGAGTCGATTCTGACTCACAGCGCCCCTAGAGGACAGAGTGGAACTGCCCACAGGGTTTCCAAGGCTGTCAGTCTTCACAGAAGCAAAGCCCAAACCACACCCACTGCCCTGGAGTCAATTCTGACTCACAGCGCCCCTAGAGGACAGAGTGGAACTGCCTCACAGGGTTTCCAAGGCTGTCATCTTTATGGGAGCAGATCACCAGTTCCTTCTCACACAGAGATGCTGGGTGGGTTTGAACCGCCAACCTTTCTGTTAGTCGCTCACTGCTCAACTGTTGTACTACCAGGGATGGCTTTTGAATCAGGCAGATGATTCAAAAGCTGGTGGCTGCTCAGAGAGAGAGACACAGAGAGAGAAAGAGAGAGAATCTCGTAGGTGCACACATTTTGTGGGTTACATTGTGAGGGACACAAAAAAATTACGTAGCTAACCTCTTACCTTTCAGCAGGTACAACCAAACTGTGAAGACCACACACACACACACACACACACACAGCCAAGTCACAGGAGACTGGCAGGGATAACGAGGTGGCTGGAGCATGGTGTGTGGAGTAAGACAGGCAGACCAGCCCGCTTAGGAGAGCCTTATGGGGCCAGTCCAGCTGAAGGACTTAGACCCTGACTGAAACGTACAAGGTTTGATTCAGTAAAAGAAGCACGTCAAGGAAACTCTTTCGGAAAGACTAACATGGTCTAGTCATGAAAGACAGGAGGGAGGCTTTGAAAAGGATGACCTGGAGCACTTTAACTGGCGCATGGTCCAGCCCGCTCCCTTTCTAGCAGCACTTCAATATGTTTGCCTTTGGGTGTGACGCTGTAATCCCACCAATAAAACACCTTTGCTGACACAGATCCCATGGCCTTTCCTATTTGCCTGCCAGTTGTTCTCCGAGTTTTCCTCTCCAGGAGCCCTGACACGGACGCAATGCACTTGCCCAGAGTTGCCATGGAAATTATCTATGTGGTCCGGGTCTCAGTCTTGCAGCTGCCAGCCCAGCAAATAATCCTTCAGCAGGAAATACCACATTTTACGTAGCTCTTCCTCTCCTGTCCCAGTCACCCCATTAGCGGCCGACATTTCAGACCTCTACCCCAAAGGGAAAGCATTTATAACTTGATAAAAGACCAGAGCCTCCTGGCCTAGTTCCTTCTCTTCGATGCTCAAAAACTAATTTTTCCAACCATGAGATGTTGTTTGTATGTAATATACCCAGAGAAAAGGAGCCTGGTGGTGTGGTGGTGAAATACTCAGGTACCAACCCAAAGGTCAGTGGCTTGAGCCCACCAGCTGCTCCAAGAGAAAGATGAGCCAGTTGGCTTCTGTGAAGACTGACAGCCTTGGAAACCCTGTGGTGCAGTTCCACTCTGTCCTCTAGGGGCGCTGTGAGTCAGAATGGACTCAGTGGCAGTGGGAGTGGTTTGGGCCAGTTGAGCCAGTTGGCTTCTATAAAGATTGACAGCCTTGGAAACTCCATAGGTCAGCTCTACTCTGTCCCACTGGATCACTATGTGTTAGAATTGACTTTAAGGCAATGGGTTTAGAAGCACTGCTAGCACAGTGGTGAAGTGCTCAGCTGCCAACCAAAAGGTTGATGGTTCACATCTACCCAGCAGCTCCACAGGAGACAAGACTTAAGTATCTGCTCCCGTAAAGATGACAGCCTAGGAAACCCTATGGGGCAATTCCACTCTATCATATGGGGTCGCTATGAATTGACTTGACAGCTGTGGGTTCGGTTTGGCTTGGTGTGGTCTGGTTCCGTCAGCTCCGTTGAGGTGCTGAAGAAACAGCAGGGAACAGAACAGACAAAGCTCCCTCCCCTCCTGGGGGAGAAGACAGAATCCAGCAAACCAAAGGGCACGAATAGGGTGGTGGGCCACCAGGCCTCCCCGACGTGCCATCCACGCGTGTGTTTTAGGGCTGCGTCTCTCCGCCCAGGCACAGGGCCAGCCGCGGTGGCGTGCGGCAGGCTGGGAGGCTGAGGTTTCCTAGCTCCTTGCCGGAGAGTCTCAGAGGCACCCTCGTGCTCCCCGGCCGCTGCCCAACCCCCAGGACGCGCACGGGCTGACTCAGGCTCTCCGCTCGATGTCAACACTCCCCACCGCAGGCCTGGGGGTAAAGAAGAGGTTCTAAAATAGCCTGCTAGGCAGCGGAAATAGATCTTCCTGAGGCCGCAAGGGAAGAGCATGTAATGAACTCCCTCTCCTCCCTCAAGCAATTTTACCCAGCAAGCCCCTCCAGGGAAGAAGAGCCAAGGTATTTTCAGCCCTCTCACATCCACGCGAAAGCTGGGCAATGAATAAGGCAGACCGAAGAACAGATGCCTTTGAATTACAGTGTCGGCGATAAATAATGACCACACCACGGACTGTCAGAAGAACGAACAAAGCTGTCTTGCAAAAAGTACAGCCAGGACGCTCCTTAGAAGCAAAGACGGCTAGACTTTGTCTGTCATACTTTGTACGTGTCACCAGGAAGGACCAGTCTCTGGAGAAGGACACCAAGCTTGGTAAAGCAGAGGGTGGGCAAAAAGGAGGAAGCCCCTCATGGACACGGGCTCCACAGCGACTGCAGCAGTGAGCCGCGGGCAGGCTGTGAGGATGGCGCGGGCCGGGCTGTGTTTCGTTCTGTTGCAGTGGGTCGCTGTGAGTCGGAACCCCCTGGAAGGCATCTACCGACAAGAAGAGGAGAGGCCATCAAGGGTCACACATCTCTGTACACAGCGGCTCTGGCGCTACGCCGGCCGCAGGACCTGATAACCCAGGTAACTCCGCCTTTGACACTAAAAGGCCTGCAGCAGCCTCTACCGGAAGGTGCTGACTGAGCGCCGCTGGGCTCTGGGAGCAGCTGCATCACAGAGATCCCTCCGCCTGCCGCCCCCGCACTTCCTTCACCGCCTGCAGCGGCCGAGGCCTCGGGCTCCATCCCCACAATGTCCCTCTGATCAAGGCTCAGCATGGCCTCTGATCCCGAGCAGGCATGCGTTCCTAACGCGGCCACCTACTCGGCGTCACAAGTGCGACTCTAAGCCCGTGAGCAGGACAGTCAGGCGGGTGTCCTCATCCCTGCACACAACTGAACACTTTCGTGAGGAACAAAATGACAACATCCACGAAGTATCCTTACTCTGTAAGCCTTTTTGACTTGTTCTCAAAATTAATCATAGCAATTGCTTTCAAAGCCTTTCATAGCAGAGCCTGCTTTTCCCAAACTGCACTTTCGCCGAGTCTCAACAGAAGAATGACATAAAGCCTGAGGCCCTGGGTGGGTGTGCTGTCGGTTAATGCACGGCTGCTAACTGAAAGGTTGGGGGTTCGAGTGCAGCCAGAGATGCTACCCATGTGCAGCTACCCACGTCCGAAAAACTAGCAGGTGAAAACCCTACCGAGCAGAGCTGTGTTCTGACCGATGTGGTCACCATGAGGCTCAATCAGCTCCCTGGGACATGGTACCGCAACCCTTATTTAAAGAGGGATGGGCAGCAGAGGAATGGATCAACATACTCTGGTCCAGGCACATAACGGAATACTACATGGTAAAGAACAAGGATGAACCTGCAAAGACATCTCATCACACGGATGAACCCAGAGGCCATGATGCCGAGTGAAGTTTATCAATCTCAAGAAGACAAGTACTGCAGGAGATGACAACTGTGAAAGGTCAAGAAAAGGGTTTCACAAAAAAGAAATATTCTTTTGATGGTTATGGGAGGGAGGGTAAAGCACTAACTAGAGGGCAGACACATATTAACTTGGGTGAAGAGGAAGGCAAAAAATAAGTAGCATATTTGACCAAAAAACCAAACTCACTGCCATTGAGTCATACCCGACTTATAGTGACCCCTCTGAGGCGGTATCTCTAAAGAAGTAGATTGCCCAACCTTCCTTCTGAGGAGTGGCTGGTGAATTTGAACTGCCAGCCTTCTGGTTAGCAGTCAAATGCCTTAGGCACTACGCTACCAGAGCTCCTGAGTAATATATTTAATTATATATAATTGAATTAAGTAAATAAATAAAGAGGGGTGGGGGCCAGAGAACCTCACTGGCTGGCCTTGACCTCCCCTCCCTGACTGGCTCCTGTGGCCCCTGTGGCCCTCCCTCCAAATTCAGGACTCCCAGGGAACAGCAGGAGGTACACTGACCTATAGCCGATCATGGTAACACCTACAGCAGGATTCGTAAGGAAATGAGTCAAAGAAACTGACTCAAGAGGAAAAGTCTACATCAGGAAGGAGGGGCGAACCAGCCCCAGTGCCCAAGGTGGGCAAAGGCTCCCCTCGTTGACCCGGAGACCCGAAGAACTAGAGGGTGTCCAGCTGCCATTACCAGCCTGTCGATCAGAACCAGGACAGAAGCATCCTGACAAGAGGGAAGGAAACATGGACTGGAGCTCAGAATTGTAAGAAGCCCAGACCTACGGGACCAGTTGAGACTGGTGGACTCCCTGCGACTCTCCTCGAGATATTCTTGAAATCTCGGACCAAAACTACCCCTTGAGGTCACCTTGTAGCTAAATAACATGGGCCCACAAAATAAATACTATTACCCGTGAGTATGGTGCTCCATGAAGAATTCACCATATGGGCCCAAAAGGTCAATGATTTCTCTAAAGTAAAGAGTAGAAGGTAAGGAGGCAGGGGGACTAGAGCCCTGGAAATGGAGCCAGCAGAGCGGAATAGAAAGGACACTGACACGCGGTGAAGAATCTAACTGACATCACTGAACGATTTGCACAGGAACTGTCCGATGGGAGTCTAATTTGCTGTGCAAACTTTCAACAAAAAAACAATCAAACATTATTTAAAAAAAAAAAAAAGGCTACAAGAGGCAGAATCAGAAACATAGCTGAAGGCCATCACTGCCGCTGCATCTGACGCCAAGAGGCTAACGAGTGGCTGCTGCCTGGGTTCAGGTGTACCCGCTGCAGACTGCACACCACCCAGTGTGTGCCCGGGAACTGGGCTGGAGGAGCTTGGGCAGACCCCTTCTCCACAGCACGCCCCGGCGGCCAGGCGGCTACACACAGGGCCTCCCACGTGCAGCACAGAGCACGCCTCGGCAGCCAGGCCACTGCACACACAACCTTACACCTGTAGCACATTATGAGGTCTATTTAAAGGAAATGCTGCTATGTAAGAAACGGTCCTGTGAAAAGGCAGACCTGTCTCTCTTTGCTTGGAGCCACCCAGGACGGAGAGTCAGGAACAGGAAGAGAAGACGGAATGTGTAGCTAACTGCCTCCACGAACAGATGTGGGACCAGAAGCAGATGGTGCCCAGCCATCGCTACTGTATGTTTTGATCAAAGAGTCTATAGAAGAATCCTGATCAAAAGGGGGGAAATGTAGGAAAAAATGTCAAATTTTCATGGACTCCAGACTTTCTGGAGCCATGGAGGTTGGACGCACCCCTGAGACTATTACCCTGAGATGATCTTTAAACCCGAAACCAGAAACATCCCCTGAAGTCTGGAGCTTAACTAGTAAAAACTGTCGCCTTGGGCATTATGCTCTTTGAAGAGCTACCTCTACGGCATCAAAGTGACAGCAGTAAATTGACAGGTTAGACAGGAACCTCAGGGGGCAATGAAGTTATGTGAATCAGGAGGAACAACTCCGAACAGGAGGGTGAGAAGGGGGGCACAATTCGAAGAATGTCATTGGTGTCACTGAGCTGCACGCGTAGAAATGGCTGAACTGGGGCATGTTTTGCTGCGTACAGTCTTAATAACAAAGTAAAAAAGTATAATTGAAAAAAAATTAAAACGGCATCAGTGACATCACAAGTCAATGAGGTGGAAAATGGCTCCATGAGTGTGGAAAGTACAGCAGTTACAATGCTTTGTTTAAAGGGAAGACTAAGGGATTTAGTTGTCAATTAACATAAAAAGCGGACTTAAACAGTGAGCTCCGTTAACCGCAGATGCCTGAAGGTCGAAATGAGTAACCTACTTGTCAGGGTGTGGTGTCCCGGGCAGACTGTACCTGGGGTGTGAGGTAAAGGACTCAAGGCCTCGTCACCTGAGGATCACCGAGGTCTTGGGACAAAGACGTCTCAGGAGGCGTAAGATGGTTGCAGGCTCCTGGAAGGCAAAGAAGAGATGTTAGACAGGGTCTTTCCTGGCCCCAGAACCTCAAAGACAGTGGCTATTACATGGAGTCATAATTTCCAGTCACCTCAGCATCAGAAAGGACATCACCTGGAGACACAATGAGCCATGTGGGAGGTCAAGGGTTCCACCCCAGGATGGATGAGGCCCGAGGCTGACTCAGGTAGGCGGTGGGAGCCTGGACTAGCTGGCTGACCTCCAGACCAGAGGGCCCACGACTCCACGTCTACAAATAGCCAATCGATGTCAAAGCAGGATGGCGTGCAAGACACTTGGATACTTTCAAGAAGTCCTCATGGTGCAGTGGTTACATGCTCAGCTGCTAACCAAAAGGTCACTGGTTCAAACTCAATAGCTGCATCACAGAAGATCAGGCAGTCTGCTTCCATAAAGATTGACAGCCTTAGAAACCTTATGCGGCAGTTCCACTCTGTCCTCTAGGGCCGCTGTGAGTCAGAATGGACTCCATGGCAGTGGGTGTGGTTTGGGCTTTGCTTCTGTGAAGACTGACAGCCTTGGAAACCGTATGGGGCAGTTCCACTCAGTCCTCTAGGGGCGCTGTGAGTCTAAATCAATTTGATGGCATCCAACAACACTAGAATAAATGGGGCAGGATCCAGAAGGAAAACAATTGACACTGTGTTGCCGGTGATAGAATTTGAGTTTTCAAGCAAAAATTTGTCATTTTAGAAAACTTGTCTTGGTCACCGAGTTCTTGACAGCTTCGCAACACTTAAAGAGATTTCACACTGGTGGTGATTTCAACGAACAGGACATTTTCAATACTGTATCATGACATGGGTTAACATCTGGAAAATCTGTGTAATTCAGCAAAACAGTAGTTCGATCAAACAAACTCACACCCAGATGAATTCACAGTGCAAGATGGTGCTGGTGGCAGTGGCGCTGGAGTCGATTCCGACTCACGGCGACCCCGTGTCATAGGGTGGAACTGCCCCACAGGGTTTCCCGGGCTCTGATCTTTACGGGAGCGGAGCCCCAGGTCTCTCGCCCACTGGGTGGGTTCGGAGTGCCCATTTTTTTTGTTTGCAGTTGAGTGCTTCACCGTTGTGCCACCACAGCTCCTTCAAGTTCAAGACAGACTAGGGAATGTGCAGTGCAAACAGTTCACTGACAGGTTTTAGATTCCACATGAGAACCACCCATCACCTGTCGAGTCTTGGTGTGCAGGACCAAGAGAAGAGTAACCACAATTATCTGAAAACCTGCTGAAGGGTTCCTTCTTTTCAAAGTGCACATCTGTGAGGCAGCGTATTTCTTATATACATCAACTGAAACCACCTATCAAAACAAACTGAACGCAGGAGCAGGTGAGACGCAAGCCGCCCTTTATCAAGGTAAACGTTGAAGGGACTTGTGTCAAATGACGACCCACTGTTCATTAAACTCTTCTTCTTTGGGCCCAGTTATTTTTCATAAACGTGTCACGGAGGTTGACATGTTGCCTGTAGCCACTGAGTCAGCTCTGACTTATGGTGACCACACGGACGACGGAACAAAACACTGCCCGGGCCTGCGCCGGCTTCAAGTTTGAGCCCAATGCTGCAGCTACAGGGGAGCCGCCAACCGGGAAGGCCCCTCTTCCAGCTCCACCTCAGAAAACACCCTGCTGCGATCCCTCACACTCTCACTGGGCATCTTCTAAGCAGAGGGCCAGGTTCTTTTTCCCACGACTACTTAACCTGGAAGCACCACTGAAATACGTCCACCCCGGCTGACCCTGCTGGCCCCTGCAATACCGGTCGCACAGCCTCCAGCAACATGGCAGCAGGCAGACCGCCACAGGGCGACACACTGACAGGCGGCAGCAGCAGGCTAACATGTTGTTGTTGTTATGTGCCATTGAGTCGTACCCAACTCATAGTGACCCCTCCTTGGGTTTCCGAGACAGTATCACTACGGAAGCAGATTGCCCAACCTTCCTTCCGAGGAGTGGCTGGTGGGTTTGAACCACCAGCCTTCTGGTTAGCAGTCAAATGCCTTAGGCACTATTCCACCAGTTGCTGTTGCAACCCCATGCATAGCAGAACGAAACACTGCCCGATCCCGCGCCAGCTCCATGATCCTTGCTATACTTGAGCCCATCATCGCAGCCACCGTGTCAATCCATCTTGTTGAAGGCCTCCCGCTCTTTCGTCGACCCTCCACCCTACCAGGCATGACATCCTTCTCCAGGGAATGGTCCATTCTGACATCATGACCAAAGTACGTGAGATGCAGTCTGGCCATTCTCGCTTCCAAGGAGCATTCCAGCTGCACTTCCTCCAGGACAGATCTGTTAGCTCTTTTAGCAGTCCACGGTACTTTCAGCTTTCTTCGCCAGCACCACAACTCAAAAGCATCAACTCTTCTTCTGTCTTCCTTATTCATTGTCCAGCTCTCAACAGAGCTCCTACATAATACGGGTTTATTATTGTTACTCTTAAGTGAATTCATTCCTAAGCATGTAGAGTTGTTCTCCACTTTAATTTCTAACACGGTAAGTCTTGGTAGCTCTAACCTACCTAAGCAAAGGCTCTTTGGAGTCTTCAATAATTTGTTAAAAGAGTAAAGGGGTTCGAGACCAGTTTGAGGACCACTCTTTTTTTTTTTTTTTTTTTAGGATTTCGGTGAAGATTTACAGAGTAAATTCACTTTTCATACAGCAGTTCACATATACTTTGTCTCATGTCATTGACCAAAATTTACAATGCAGCAGCTCCCCTCCCACTTCCTCCCCATAGTTACCTCCTCCCAGTGTCCATCCCTTCATACTCTTCGAGAGGCCCATTGTCTGCCAACCCTGTATATGATCTTGGATACACTCTCCATTTAGACATACATAATTGTTTAGCTTGTTCACCCATCTATCCGTCCCTATACCCATGTTTGCTTTCATTGACAACTCAGTATTGTATTTACAAAGGGGTTCATATTTGTTGTTTGTACTGCCCATGTAACTCTGTCTTTCTCATCCTCAATGCTGCCATATTGGTCACTCACATTTCGTACATTGCCCTTCTCTTCACCCAAATCAATATTTATCTCTATCTATCTAACAGCATTCCCTCCCCTTCCCTCCCACCCCTGGTAACCAACAAAGAAAATGTCCTCCAATATATAAACCTTTCCTTAACTTTCACAATAACGGACTAATACAATATTTGTCCTTTTGTGACTGACTTATTTCGCTCAGCATAATGTCCTCCAAGTTCATCCACGTTATGCAGTGTTTTGCAGATTCTACATTATTCTTTAGCGTTGCATAGTATTCCATTGTGTGAATGTACCAAAGTTTGGTTATCCATTCCTCAGTTGTTGGACATCTAGGTTGTTTCCAAGTTTTGGCTATTGTAAATAGTGCTGCGATGAACATCGGCGTGCATATATCTGTTCTTGTTATGGCTCTCACTTCTTTAGGGTATATACCTAGTAATGGGATGGCTGGGTCAAATGGTATTTGTATTTCCAACTTTTGAAGGAATCGCCATACTGCTTTCCACAATGGTTGTACCATTTTACAGTCCCACCAGCAGTGTATGAGAGTTGAGGACCACTCTTAAGCAAGCTTAATACATGCCCAACACCTGGAGAACTGCCACCCTGCTTCTCACCTGGTGCACAGTTTCACACGGAGAGAAAACATGCACATGAAAGTAACCTGGCAACGCCAGCCAACACATCCCCTGGAGCAACTTACAAATTAAAAGGAGTCAGATCTTTCTATTACATATGTTGGTGATCAAACCCAGCTGCTCGTTGAGTTAACTCCAAGTCATGGAAACTCCAAACGTGTTCAGAGTAAAACTGTGTGCTCCATAGGGTTTTCAATGACTGATTTTTTTTTTTGGGGGGGGGGGAACTCTCAAGTCTTTCTTCCAAGGCTCCTCAAGAGCCTCCGACTTTTGGTTAACATCCAAGCATGCTAACTGCTTGCACTGCCCGGGGACTCCTGAAATATATTGGTAGAAACAGCTAAAGCTGCTTTTTGGTTTATTTTATTAAACATAACATCCAACTGTTTGGCAACTTCCACAGCTGCTTTGTGTAGGAATTAGTTTTGGCCCCAACAAATATGTAGTGACTGTCAGACACAGTTCTAGCCCAGGGGACGCAGCAGGGACAAGACCAGACGGAAGCCTGTCTCCGCAGAGTTGACCCTCTGTCCCTGGAAACACCTCTCTGTACAACACTGGAACAACAGATACCCCTGACTTCCAACAGGGTGCCGTCCTGCCGTAAGTTAAACATCTCTCTCTGTTTGGTGTTCATTATTATTGCCTTTCATTGCAAGCAGTCCCGTTATGAAGGTCCAACTTACGTACAACCGACTGTACAACCCACAGTAGGAGACAGCCCCTGGAAAGCCTCCCTTTCTCTCCAGACCCCCTGGATCGTCGGAGGGGGCGGGGGGAAGCAGTGTGTAGCCACGTGGTCAATCACAGCTGTGGACACTGGCTGAGCGAGCAGCGGCCACTCCCCCACCTCAGGCTCCATTTCCTGCTCTGCGCAGCCGCGGCTGTCCCACGGCCCCCCTCTGCACTGGGAGAACTTTCCTACTGTCTGTGACGCCTTCTCCAAAGCCCCCTGGGAGACGAGCCCCCAGCAGTCTGCCTCATCAAGGCCGTCCTCCCTGCCTGTGCCTCCGCCCCTCAAGAAGTCTATTCCACGTGCGCTCAGCTCCTTCCTTCCCCCTCCACTTCCTCCCTTGTGTCTTCCCCTGGTGGCTGCTGCTGCCACCGTTGCCAGCCTGGCCCCTGGACAGCTCCAAGGAGCAGGAGGGTTGGAAGGCCCTGGCCTCAGCCCCTGGCCCCTTCTCTGGCTGCACTCAGAAGCCCCTCCCCTGCTCAGCAACGCACATCAAAACATTACTATTAATGCTACTGTATTATTATGTTAAAGATGTTTGCGTGTATCTTTTTCTTCAACATCTTTTATGCATAAAGAGGTACACTATATACCGTATGCAAAAATCTGACGACTCTCGTGTTAGACAGGAACCATACCCAGCTGTTCCAACATATGTACAAATTCTACTTAAAGGCAGACTGAGGAGCAGAATTTGTTCGTAAAAGAGGGACTGCCTGTATCATATCTTTATAAAGTTAATCTTCATTTGTCTTTGGGGGTTGGAAACATTATGTCTGAGACGGAAAATGAGCAAATTACACACTGCAATGGTGTATGTAGAACATATTACTTAAGATAATTATAAAGAAAAAGAAAACAGCCCATCCTAAGCATGGCTCGTTGTAACTTGAGTATGTCCTATGTCGGGGACTCCTTGTAATAGTAACAGGAGGTAGCAGACTTCTGACCCCGAAGCAGTCCCATGAGATAATGAGGGATCAGATAAACCCCAACAACACAAGCAAATGCTCCTCCTGTGAGATCAGAAATCACCATGATGGAGACCGGGACCCAAAGCGGACAAGGCTGCGAGGAATAACAAGGACTCACAGTCCAGCCACTTTGGGGATTTCTATTGAGTCAACTGACTTCAACCTGAACCGTGAGCTATATCAAGAACAGCGCTCCTTGGAGGGGTCCCAGTTCCTCCCGGGGGGCTCACGATGTGGCTGGTGCCAGATCGGGGAGGGTGGGCATGCGTAATTTGAAAAGCAACCTTTGATTTTTTTTTTTCCCCGGGTGTGAATATTGCTTTGAGATTTCAGCAGCAGTTTTTTTGTGTGTCTCCTGAAAGGGAGCATGGGTTGAGAACGGTCACATGATGTGAAGGATGCCGTCAACGTCGGGGAGCCACCTGGGGAGAGATGCCGACTCGCCACATGTTCTCCTGTGCGTGCTCTCAACCACCACAAAAACAAATTTAAAAGGACTGAAAAACAATGGAAAATGACAGGAGCATTACAGGCTCCGAGGCTGAGACGCACTCTAAGGAATATATGGAAACAGTTTTCCTCGTCACTGAAAGAGATGCATGATGGGTGCTAAACGTAAAGCCCACGTCCAAAACCTAAACGCTTAAGAGAGATGCCAAAGATCAGTGTGACGCGATGTATTGTGAGTGGACACGACTGGAACAGGGCAGTGTCACCTTGGAAGGGTGCTAAGAGGGGACGTGTAAGACAGGTTATATCGTGGATATGTTAACTTCTTTCAGGATCGGTCAGTTACAGAAACAGAGTGACCAAGAACACGCCACACACCCTAAAACACAGCCTCCAGTCAGACCCTGCATTTGAAAAGCTGGCAATGATTAAGAAGACTGAAGAACGGATGCTTTTATACAATGGTGCTGGCAAGTAAGACTGACCATGCCCTGGACCGCCAGAAAAACCAACCAACCTGTCCTGGAAGAAGTACAGCCAGAATGCTCCTTAGAAGCGAGAATGGCCAGACTTCGTGTCACGTGCCTAGGACATGTTGTCAGGAGGGGCCTGTCCCTGGAGAAGGCCGTCATGCTGGGTAAAGTGGAGGGTCAGCGAAAAAAGGGAAGACCTCAATGAGATGGATGAACACAGTGGATGGGTTCAAACATGGCAATCACTATAAGGACGGTGCCGGACCAGGCAGGGTTTCATTCTGTCAAATATGGGGCCGCTATGAGTCAGAAATGACCCGACAACAGCCAGACCCTGGGAGTCCCTGCTGCTTGAAGCCAGCTGCATGGGGATAATCTTAAACGGTATCCCCTAAGCTGCTTACTAGGCTTAATGTGTGATCTGAAGGTGACTCCAGGGAACCAGTTCCTTCAAGGTTCAAAGGGACACCTACGGGCAGATGGCCTGGGCGGGTCACCCCAAGTGCCTGAACCAGAAATCTGGATTCCAGGAGAATCAAAATGATTTTGTCACACAGAATAAAGTCCGCCGTGAGCTGCAGCACGTCCCCAGACCGTGAGGGCAGGTCTCCAGACATCATGAATGTGTGGACCCCTGGGGGTCTTCCCTCTTTCTTCCCGTGCCTGACTAAGGGCACCTCAGGCGAAGGGGCTCAGGAGCCGAGAGCCGCAGCAGAAGCCCGGCACACACACGAGAGCTGACGGCTCTGCATGGATTCTGGCCACAGAAACTCGGGGGCCCGTCTGCAGCCTCCCGTCTTAATACGACACACTTTGGACTTGTCCGGAAATGACGCCTCTCTCGTTAACTGAAGGAACATTCCCGAAAGGTACAGATTTGGACAAGACTAGAAACCAGAACTTTTCCATATCATGGTCTCCTGTATTTCCAAGTGGCCCACCCTGTCAGACTTCTACTTTCTTATCACAGCCCAACATACCCTCACTTACCAACGAATAAGATCATGGACTGCCTCTTACCTGGGGCAAGGATCCCTGGGTGGTGCAGTTAACTATCCGTCTGCTAACCGGGAGGTCGGCAGTTCAAACCCACCAGCAGCCCCACGAAGAAAGACCTACCAATGAGCTTCTGTAAAGATGACAGCCTAGGAAACCCTCAGGGGCAGTTCCACTCTGTCACGTGGGGTCTCTACGAATTGAATTGACTTGAAGGCATCCAACAACAACAGTGGGATTTAGAGCTGTAATCGACAGTCTCCCAGGCAAACCCATAGTCTGGACTCTAGGATCCACTTGTGAATGTGAGTATCTCACCTCTTCTCCCGATTCCAACTGTGTACCGTGATTCCAAGGGGCTACAGTGGGACAGTGGTTAAGTGTTTAGCTGCTAACTGAAAGGTCAGTGGTTTGAATCCACCAGCCGCTCCATAGGAGAAAGATGACGCAGTCTGCTCCCATAAAGAGGACAGCCTGCGGGGCAGTTCCACTCTGTCCTCTAGGGGCGCTGTGAGTCAGAATCGACTCCACGGCAGGGAGTGTGGTTTGGGCTTTGCTTCTGTGAAGACTGACAGCCTTGGA
>NW_006922328.1:150330-154770 GCF_000298275.1 Orycteropus afer afer
GTGGTTTGGGCTTTGCTTCTGTGAAGACTGACAGCCTGGGAAACCCTCTGGGGCAGTTCCACCCTGTCCTCTAGGGGCGCTGTGAGCTGGACTCACCTCAACAGCAGCAGGTTTTTAGTGGACCGCGATTCCACCTCAATTTCTGCCCAGTTCTCCAGACGGTGATAAAAGTTCATTGTGAAAACTGCTTGAAGGAACACAAGTATTTGTTGTTCTAAAATACTCACTTGTATTTAAGATACTTAAAGACAAAATTCCACGAGACATGCAGGCAAGGAATTGACAAGGTATTTCTCCTAAGATTAAGCCTTCAATAATTAAAATCACCCCTTCAATAATTAAATCACCATTCAGCACCAAGCAGCAGCTGTCTGGGCTGACAATCTGATGACTCATCCTCCCTTGAGATGCAAAATACTCTGGAAGAAGGTTCTACAGTAAAACCCGCAAGAGCAAGAGCAGGACAAACAGGGAACTTGCAAGTATCCCACCTTCAACAGGGTGCAGTCTGATCTCCTTTCTATCACTATTGAGAACCTGCCTCATAAACGCCCAGGAGTTCTCTCTCTCTGGCAGGCTCCTCTCTCTTACACAGGTCCTAGCTTTTGCAGGTTTTATTGGAGCCTGTTTTTCTTGCAGGGCACTGGTCAAGGCCATTCGGCCCCCAGTGGGATGGAGTTCAAGTAACTACCTGATGATGCCCAAAAAGGAAGGGGGCAGCTGGTGAGGCTCGGAGGTGCTGGGTCCCAGGTGCAGGGCGGCGGCTCTCCATGGCGATGTGGGCAGTGTGTGTGTGGGGGGTTGTGTAACTGTGTCTCAGGACACAGCTGGCACTCTCCGGAGACACTTTTCATTGTCACAACTGGGGGAGGGAGGCTGCTGGCCTCTCAACATCCCACAATGCCCACAACAGAGAATCCAGTCCAAGGTGTCAACAGTGCTGACAAACCCGGCCCCCCGTGTGGAAACAGGGACCAGTGACCTGCAGTTTCCAAGTGAACTGGTGGCAAAATGTCTTTTGTTTTCATTGTTGATATTTTATCTATAGATTCTTAAATTTGCAGCTATTAACACACTGCATTCACCACTTACACAAGACATACAGTGCACAGACCGCAAAATTAAAGTAACAACTGTGTAGAATCTGTGGCAGTCTCAGGATTTCAAGTGTGAGGTTAGGAGCTCCGTGACCTCTGTAACAAAAGGGGACCCACTTGTCTGTGGTCCTTGTGACATCCTATGATAGCTAGCAGGAATGAATGGCTTGCATCGGGAATTTAATTATTAATTAAAATAACTCTTTATTTTTTATTATCAATTTATTTTATTTTCTGTTGTGGTTATTGCTGAGAACACATACAGCAAAACATACACCAGGTCAACAGCTTCTCCACGTGCAACGCGGGGGCACTGGTCATATTCTTTGGGCTCTGCAGCCATCCTCAGCCTCGTCTCTGAGCTCTTCCTCCCCCAGTGACATAAACTCACGCCCCCACCCCAAGGTTCTTATCTAACCTTTCAAGTTGCCGTTGTAGACAGATCTTAAAAGAGTATGATGCTTAAGGCAGACCTTTTTTTATTAGTTAAGCTAAACTACAGCTTGATTTTAAGAACACTTCAAGTGCCTGAGGTCTTAAAAAAGCTTGCAAGCAGCCATCGCAGGCACAACAATTGGTTTCTATCTGCCTGAAGCAACAGAGAAAGGAGGAGAATCAGGAATAGTTGGAGGACATGGACTATCTGACTAATTGGTTCCAAGAACAAACAGCTACCTCCTTTGCTGTGAGACCAGAAGAACTGGATGGTGCCCTGCTACCGTAACTGAAAATGTTGGTCCAAGATACTATAGAAGAATCCTGGTCAAAGGGGGGGGGCGGGGATGTAGAACAGAACTTCAGATTCTCATGGAACATTGACAGGCTGGATGAAATCCTGAAACTTTTGCCCTGAGAGCATCTTAAACTAAAATTATTTTTAAATAATGTTTTACTTTAAAAAGAAAAAAAAAACCTACATATAATGTCTATCAATAAGCATACATTCACGTGAAAGCCAAACTCGGTCACCACATCCTTAAGAGAGCAACTGGTGTCCCAAAACCAGAAGTGAGACCAACCAAGGGACAAGCAGATGAAGGATAAAAGGAGCAGAGGGGACGAAGACGGGTTTCACCCATTCCTCCGGGTTTTACCCATTCCTCCGGGTTTTCGTTTCTAAGACTGAACGTGGCATCGTGTAGAAGAGCTGGCTGCTCTATCACCCTGTACCCAGCAGAGAGAACATCAGAAGTTTGGAGACTCCAGCTTGTGGGATGAAACGGGCAAAAGCAACTTGAAAGTTAAGACAGAAGTGGATTGCCCCGTCTTCCTTCCATGGAGCAGAGGGTGGTGAGCACTGAGACACCAGAGCTCAGCTGGGAATGGAGGGGACAGGAATTAAGAAAAAGGGGAAGGACCGGCTGGGTGGGACATCCATGAGAAAGGAATTAACATGTGCTGAGGGGCCACCAAGTGTCTCTCAGGAGTCCTGGTGGCACAATGGCTAAGTGCTCAGCTGCTAACCAAAAGGTTGGTAGTTCAAATTGACCCACAGGCTCCTTGGGAGAAAGACTTGGCGATCGGCCCCCATAAAGAAAACAGCCCAGACAACACCGTGGGGCAGTTCCACTGTCACGTGGGGCTGCCAGGAGTGGGAATCGACTCCGCGGAGGAACATAACAATATCAGCAACACGTGTCTCATTTCGTGCTCAAGCCAGCCGGAAGGGGAAGGTCCATCTCAAGCAAGTACCTCAAGTTCCAAGTTAAGGTCTCACCCCCATTTTACAGAAGAGTCCTCTCATTTCGATGAAAAGCACTACATTTCAATGTTTAAGTGGGAATGTGTGGTATGTTGTTGTTGTTGTTGTCATTCTGTGCCGTCCTGACTCCTAGCGACCCCTCCTTGGGTTTCCAAGGAGGTATCACTATGGAAATAGATTGCCCAACCTTCCTTCCGAGGAGTGGCTGGTGGGTTGAACCGCCAGCCTTCTGGTTAGCAGTCAGGTGCCTTAGGCACTACGCCACCAGAGCTCCAATGTGTGGTCTGGACAAGCAAAAATGTTTGACACTGTGTCCAGCTGCTGGGGGTGGCAGACTTCTCTGCCGTGGGCACCGCTCCACCTGCCCAATGCTCTGGTTCTAACCGCCACGTGTCCAATTCTAAAGCCACTGTGATGTGACTCTACATCAGTTTCAAAAACCAAACCAAACCAAACCCACTGCCATCGAGTCGATTCTGACTCACAACGACCCCCTTTTGGGTTTCCAAGGAGGTAAATCTTTACAGAAGTAGACTGCCCCATCTTCCTTCTGCAGGGCGGCTGATGGGTTTGAACCGCCAACCTTCTGGTTAGCAGTCAAATGCCTGAGGCACTGCACCACCAGAGTTCCGTGCACCAATTTCAATACTGCTGAAATGCTACGCGGGGCCACTTCTAGCTGACCCTCCAGGGCAATGGGCCATGAAGTAATGACTGTAAAGTGTAATCAGACACAAGGACCATCTTCCCACTTGGAAAACTCAGGCAGGAGGATCCGATGGAAAGACGATACAAAGCTTCTGAAGGTGACTCTGGTTTCCAGCCCTGCCAGCCACTTGGTGGCTGGATGAGTGACCCTGGGGAGGTTTACTCTGACTCGCTCTCCGTTTCCCCATCTCTCCGGTGGCAAAGCTACTGCTACGCTGACAAAATTAAACTGAGAACAAGCCTATAAATATACTAAGCACTTTTTGGGAAAAATTCATTCTTGGAGAATTCTGCTGAATAAGTAGCACAATTTCAGTAATCCTTCTAGGTTTCACTGCGCCAAGCCCTATCTGGCGTTTGGAAATTCCTCAGCCAGACAGCTAATGAGCTGTATAAACAGATAAATGCAGCCAAGGGAGCGGCTATTCAAAGCCATCCTCTGGTTTATGCGAAGAATTAGTTGGGCTGTAAACAGCCCTTAAATTATAGGGCTTCTCAATATTTTTAAGGAATTATCTCATTAAAGAACTGCTGGAGTAGGCTGTGGTGCCCATCCTGGACTGGGACATTTAATGTTTGTCTGTCAGATATTTATGGAAGATGAACCCCAAATTAAGGAGCCTTAGTAGTGCAGCGGTGAAGCACTCGGCTGCTAACTGAAAGACTGAAGGTTTGAACCCACTAGCCACACCCTCGGGGAGAAAGATATGGCAGTCAGCTTCCCTAAAGATTATCTGCTGACCCCTACACACAAAAAAAGCACTGCCATTGAGTCAATTCTGACTCACAGCGCCCCTAGAGGACAGAGTGGAACTGCCCCACAGGGTCTCCAAGGCTGTCAGTCTTCTCAGAAGCAAAGCCCAAACCACCCCCACTGCCATGGAGTCCATCCCGACCCACAGCGCCCCTAGAGGACAGAGTGGAACTGACCCA
>NW_006922328.1:155029-162000 GCF_000298275.1 Orycteropus afer afer
ACAGCGCCCCTAGAGGACAGAGTGGAACTGCCCCACAGGGTTTCCAAGGCTGTCAATCTTCACAGAAGCAAAGCCCAAACCACACCCACTGCTGTGGAGTTGATTCTGACCCACAGCGCCCCTAGAGGACAGAGTGGAACTGCACCAAAGGGTTTCCAAGGCTGTCAGTCTTTACAGAAGCAGACCGCCTCATCTTTCTCCCATGGAGCAACTAGTGGGTTCAAACAGCTGACCGTTTTGGTTAGTAGCCAAATGTTTGCAACACTGCACCACCGGAGCTCCTTCCGTAAAGATGACAGCCTTGGAAACCCTACAGAGCAGCTCTACTCTGTCACATAGGGTAGCTATGAGTCAGAATCAACTCAACAGCCATGATTTTGGTTTTTAGTTTTATTATTAACCAAGTGAGAAGGAGCTCTGGTAGTGTACAGCCTAAGGCATTTGACTGCTAACCAGAAGGTTGGCAGTTCAAACCCACCAGCTACTCCGCAGAAGGAAGACTGGACAATCTACTTCCATAAAGATTTACCACCTCGGAAACCCAAAGGGGGTCGCTATGAGTCGCAATAGACTCGATGGCAGTGAGCTTGGTTGTTTTGTTAACCAAGTGACGGTATCAAATGTTTCCTCAGAAATCTAAGAGGACAAATTAACAACAGCAACTCGAAAGATTCGACTGGAAATTATAGGGCAGAGGACTTACGTGACTGGGGGAGGAACGACTCCGAAAAGGAGGGCGCGCATGGTGGCACAACTTGAAGAGCGTCACCAATGTCCCTGAACTGGACACGGAGACAGTGCTGAGCTGGTGTCTGTTTTGTTGTGTAATTTTCAAAAACAATGTAAAAAAATATTTTAAATTACAAACTAAGAGGATCCCCCAAAACGTTAAGTACAGAGCTACCACATGACCCAGCAATTCTACTCTAAATGAAAACGTGTGTCCATGAACGTTCACTCAGGGCAGCGTTATTCCTAACAGCCAAATGTGGAAACAGCCCACACGTCCATCAGCTGATGCACAACTCAACAAAACGTGGCTCAGCCACACACAAAAAAATGAAAAATCACTGCAATCGAGCTGATTCCAACTCACGGAGACCCCAGTGGGTTTCCGAGGTGGTAAAACTTTATGGAAGCGGATTGCACCCTCTTCCTTCCGCTGGTGGGTGTGAACCACCACCCTTCTGGTCAGCAGTCACATGCCTTAGGCGCTGCGCCACTAGAGCTCCTTTACCTTGTGTGCACAGCCACACAACGGAGTGTTATCTGGCAATACAAAAGGGAGTAACGCACTGAGGCCGTTCCCAACTCACGGGTGAACCTTGAAAGCATTATGCTAAATCAAAGAAGCCAGTCACGAAGAACACCCATTTTTCGATCCACTTCTGAGAAATGCCTGGAATACAAGGTGGGTGAGTGGTTGCCTAGAGCTGCCATTGTTATTGTTGTTGTTGTTGTTATTTGCTATCGAGTCGGCCCCGACTCATAGCAACCCCTCCTTGGGTTTCCAAGGCGGTATCACTACAGAAGTAGATTGCCCCACCTTCCTTCCGAGGAGTGGCCGGTGGGTTTGAACCGCCAGTCTTCTGGTTAGCAGTCAAGTGCCTTAGGCAGTATGCTACCAGAGCTCCCGAGCTGGCATTACAGGAGGGAAATGAGGACCCACTGCTAATGGGTGTGGGTTTCCTTTTTAGGGTGATGAAAATGTTCTAAAATTGACTGCAGTGATGGTTGCACAATCTATGAATATACCAAAATCCGTTGAACAGTACACTTGAAATTGTAAACTTCATATAGTATGTAAATTATACTCAAATATCCAAACCAAACCCACTGCCTCCCACCTGGCCCCATCTTTTGTTGTAACCGCGAACACCACCTCCAGTTTTAATATCTAGCTTGAGTAAGTATGGAGACAGGGAGCAGAATCATAAAATTGGGGAAGGCTGCAGCCTTTGTTGGTTTCAATAACACCATACATAGATCCCACCTAGATTAACCTTTTCACTCCAGGAGAGTATTCTCTACCTGTGCATGTGGCCCAGGATCCTGGAGAAAGAACAGGGCCTGGCTCTCACATGTCATCAAGGTCCCTGGTGGATGCAAACGGTTTGTGCTTGGCTGTTAATCTAAAAAGCAGCTCTGGTGGTGTACTGGCTAAGGCATTTGGCTGCTAACCAGAAGGTCAGCAGCTCAAACCCACCAGCCACTCTGCGGAAGGCAGATGAGGCAATGTACCTCCGTAAAGGTTTATAGTCTTGGAAACCCAACGGGGGTTGCTCAAAGTTGGCAGTTCAAACCCACACGACAGTACTGCAGAAGAGAAGGCACGGCAATCTGCTTCTGTGAAGATTACCGCCAGGGGGCGCAGTTCTCTGTAACACACGGGGGCGCCAGGAGTCAGAATCCACTTGACAGCAACTAACAACGACACACAAAGTCTGGCTGTTAGAACCCCCCAGAGGCGCGAAGTAAGAAAGGCCTGGCAAGTGGCTTCTGTGAAGACTGCAGCCAAGAGAACCCTCAGGAGCGGTTCTACTCTGTACCACGTGGGTCGCCAGGAGTTAGAAAGGACCTGATGGCAGGGATATGAAAGCACACGCAGTAATCACAAGAAATTAAAGCATCCTCAGGCAGCAAGAGATGTAGTGAGGCCTCTTAGCACCAGCTGGAGGCCCTGCGCCGCGCGAATGGGGCTAAACGAGAGGCTGGAGGTTCGAGTGCACGCAGAGGCTCCTTGAAGACAAGCCTGGTGACCCACTTCCTAAAACGGAGCCCGTGGAAACGCTGCGGACTGCAGTTCCACTCCCACACACGGAGGGGCGCTGGGAGTGCGGGTAGGCTCCACGGCCACTGGTTCTTAGCACCAAAGCAATTTTTTTTTTTTAATGCCCTGAAGCCCACAACTAGGGCAAATGAAATCACTGGGGCGGGGAGGACTATCAAATTGATGAGCTGGAGAGAAAAAAAAAATTACACATTTCCAGACCCCACCCGTACTGAACACTCCAACGCTCAGGTTTATTCCCGGCGGCCTTCTGTCTGCCCAGGCACACCTGACAGAAGTGTGCAGCTGCTGGGCGCTCGGGGAGGTGGGGGCACGCGCCTTCCCTCCCGGGGCCAGGTCTGTATGACGTGGCCCCTCACAGCCTACAAAGACAAAAGGGCGTCGGCTAGAGCCCGGAGCCAGGTCCAGGGTCAGGCACACAGCACTGCAGGCTGCAGGCCTCGACGTGAGCGACAGCTGTGAGCGTCTGCCTCCGCACCTCTGCTCTGGCACAGACTGAATTTGTTCTCTTGGGGCCAAATCACTGGATGTGTAGCTGCAATTCTACACAGAACCTGGGGGAGTTGGATGTTCCTGCCATTAAGTCTCCAAAGTGCCCCGCCCCGCAGGGAGTGGTTTGTGAATCCAAGGAGCTCACACCCAGGTGACCAGTCAAGGGCCAGGAGGGAGGGGAAACTCAACTTAAAAAGGTCTCTTCCTTCCCATTTGCTCCTCTAAAACCAGTTGCCATCAACTTGGTTCCAGCTCATAAAGACCCTAGAGGACAGAGTGGAACTGCCCCACAGGGTCTCCAAGGCTGTCAATCTTCACAGAAGCAAAGCCCAAACCACACCCACTGCCGTGGAGTCCATTCTGACTCACAGCGCCCCTAGAGGACAGAGTGGAACTGCACCACAGGGTCTCCAAGGCTGTCAATCTTCACAGAAGCAAAGCCCAAACCACACCCACTGCCGTGGAGTCGATTCTGACTCACAGCGCCCCTAGAGGACAGAGTGGAACTGCACCACAGGGTTTCCAAGGCCATAATGTCTACAGAACCCAACTGCCTCATTTTTCTCCCACAGAGCTGCTGGTGGGTTTGAACCACTGACCTTTCAGTTAGCAGCTTCGGTTAGTTTTAACCACTGCCCCATGAGAGGTCCTCATTGACAACCATATATGTAAAGCACTGGAAAGAGCCTGGCATGTAGTCCAAGCTGTATGTTTGCTATTATTTATCATGTTTCTGAATCCAGAAAAGAGAACTCACATTAGTAGCCAACTCATAAATTGCTGGGAAGACAAAGTATGTACCCAAAATACTTTTTAAAAGTATTATTTATATGAAACTTAAAAAATAAAAGTAAGTTGATCAATTGATTTCTCTCCGTCAGCTCTAATTCACATGGAAGATTGGAGGGTTGTTACTGCTAACCAGAAGGTTGGGAGTTCAAACCACCCTCTGCAGAAGCCGGAAGAAAGATGGGGCAACCTACTTCCGTAAAGATTTACTGCCTTGGACACCCAACAGGGGTCACTATGAGCCAGAATCAACTTGATGGCAGTGAGACTGGTATGGTTTGTTTTTTTTTTGGTCCAGAATATTAAAACAAATAAAATCATAAACGAAATGGGGAAACTAAAAGCATTTCTTATAATGATGGGGTTTGAACCATTGATTTTTACTTACGTATGCAGTGTTTACAGGGCTAAGAGCCCAAGCCCTTTGCTCTGTGTGTGAGTGTGTGCGTGTGTGTGTGCACGCGTGCACATGCATGCACGTGGGGGTGGAGGGCTGGGAGGTTTAGCCACTCTCCATCTCAATAAATGTCACCACGCAGATGCCAGGAGCGATCAATAACAGACCTGTTCAACAAAGACTGGCCTCCGGTCAAAACAAGTAAAGGCCACACCACATGCTGTGGGTCACCCCGTCTGGTGGCTTTTTTATCTGTTTGGCTCTTGGGTCAAATTCAGTAGTTTTTGCTTCCGTGAGGAAAATGAAACGCTCTGGCGGCACCCGGTCTGCCGCAGGCTCTCCACCCCCATTTCCTCCCCTCTCCACGGATGTGGGGCCCCAGGCCCAGGTCCGGCCTCCCGGAGGCCTGGGAGTTCACGGTGCCCCGTTCGGGGTTATGCCAGTCTCTGTGCACGCTGAGCGGAGAGGTTTTATGCCTCTAAAGGAAGATGGGTAAAGAACGCGCAGTCTTCCGGCTCATCCCTCCACAAGGTCGTTCCTGAGCAGCCTCCCGTCCTGCCTTCTGACTGACATTTCTGTCCCGTCACCACCCGCTCTTCTCTCTCGGCCTGTCCATGTAAAACGCTGCCCCCAAACCTCTCTTCAAAGAAAAGACCAGCGTGAAATGCCACTGGAAAGGATGCCAGGTAGCTAGTGACAGGGGTGGCACCCGGGCCCCAGAGACCCTCCCACAGATGACAGGGGCTGGGGTGGCACCCGGTCCCCAAACATGTTCCCAGATGACAGCCAGGGTGGCACCCGGTCCCCAGAGACCCTCACACAGATGACATCGATCAGGGTGGCACCTGGTCTCCAGAGACCCTCCCACAGATGACAGGGGCTGGGGTGGCACCCGGTCCCCAAACATGCTCCCACACATGACAGCCAGGGTGGCACCCGGTCCCCAGAGACCCTCCCACAGATGACAGTGGCTAAGGTAGCACCCAGTCCCAAAACACCCTCCCAGATGACAGCAGCCAGGGAAGCACCCTGTCCCCAGAGACCTTCCCACAGATGACAGGGGCTGGGGTGGCACCAGGTCCCCAAACATGCTCCCACACATGACAGCCAGGGTGGCACCCGGTCCCCAGAGACCCTCCCACAGATGACAGCGGCTGGGGTGGCACCTGTCCCCCAGAGACCCCCCCACATGGATGACAGAAGCCAGAGTGACACACGTTTCCCAAGAGGCTCCCCCAGGAGTGTCCCAGCCCAGAGCACTTCGGACCCCAACCTGCCCCCCATAGCCCACTGGGCACACCCACCACCAGACCTCGATCGAGGACCAGGCTGGGGCAGAGCCGGGTCCCCCATCCCAGACCCTCAGACCACACCTGCTCCCACACGCACACACTCTCGCACAAGCTACGTGAGGGACTGTGGGCCACCAAAAAGGAACGGCTGGGCTCGCTGTTCTGCCTGTTCACTGGTGCTGTCTGGTGCCATGGAGTCCATTCTGACTCACAGCGACCCCAGGTGGAAAGCCAGACCCTGTGTAAGGCAGAAACCTGTCAGAGAAGGAAAGCTCAATATTTTCCACTAAAACAAGGGGCAGATGGAAAAAACGGTGACTACTGGTAGCATAGTGGCTAAGACACTTGCCTGCTAACCAGACGGCTGGCGGTTCAAACCCACCAGCCACTCCTCGGAAGGAAGGTTGGGCAATCCTACTTCCGTAGTGATACTGCCTCGGAAACCCAAGGAGGGGTCGCTATGAGTCGGGGCCGACTCGACGGCACATAACAACACCACCACCACCACCACCCTGTCAGGGCAGAAAACTTGCAAGACCGACAAAAACAAGGCAGCCCCATCATGTTCCAGCTCTCACAGGCTTCTCCGGACAAAAAGTGCAGTCACGTATGGAAAATGAATTTGCTCTGTACACTTTCACCCAAATCACAATAAAAAATAATAAAAAAAGAAAGTTTGGCATTTTCTCCAATTGGCGTAATTGTAAAGAGACGGGATTCCCAGCCCACTGCTTGTCACAGTATCTGCACAGAACCCCAGGGAGTGAGGCTCCCTGTGCCACGTACTGTGCTCACTCAGTGAGAGCACCTGCCCGCACCCGACCAACATCTGTTCAACGAATGAATGAATGATGGATGAATGAATGCTATACTCCTCCAAGAGCTTGTTCTGAAACGTTATATAATAACCAAAAGCGAAAGTCAAGGGTCAGTGGTAACATTTTGTAGAAGGCACTGCTGTAGCTAATAGTCCTTACTCTTAACTAGTTTGCCATCTGCAGAGTATTTGTTATACAATCACAAGTGTTTGCCCTAGGCCGAAACCAAACAAACGAACAAAAACACCTGCTTTTCCACACGTCAAAGCACATGGCAAGTTTCCCATGAATGTGTAGAAGAAAGGATGTTGTTGTTGTTGTTGTTATGTGCCGTCGAGTCGGCCCCGACTCATAGCGACCCCTCCTTGGGTTTCCGAGGCAGTATCACTACG
>NW_006922328.1:162910-167132 GCF_000298275.1 Orycteropus afer afer
CTGGCGGTTCAAACCCACCAGCCACTCCTCGGAAGGAAGGTTGGGCAATCCTACTTCCGTAGTGATAATGCCTCGGAAACCCAAGGAGGGGTCGCTATGAGTCGGGGCCGACTCGACAGCACATAACAACAACAACAACAACAGGTATCTAATTTAGCATTCACAGGCAAACACAGCCCAGAGAAAGTAAAAGCTGTGTTTAACTTGGGACCTGCCATTATTTGGCATGCAAGAAGCCCTAGTGGTGCAGAGGTTCAAGTACTCAGCTGATAAGCAAAAAGTCAGCAGCGTGAACCCCCTAGCCGCTCCATGGGAAAAAGATGAAGCAGTCAGCTTCTGCGAAGATTTGTAGCCTGGACAACCCTATAGGGCAGTTCTCCTATGTCTTATGGGGTTGCTAGGAGTCAGAATCAACTCGATGGCAGTGGGTTTGGGTTTGCGTATTATTTGGCATTAAAAAAAAAAAAAAAATCCACCATGCTAAATCCCATCCCCTAAACTTTTAGGTATTTTTATGGCTGAGTTAAAAGAATTCAGATAAAAGTTAGTTTGTGTACAAATTAAACAGAAGGTTTTCAAACCAATGCCTGAGAAGGTTAAATTCCAAATAAAGTACTACCTTTGTCAAACTTGGCCCAAAAGGAATATATATTCCTGTCCTCCGTTGGGGGACACTGTTGTCAGCTCTGGTCACCTGCCCCCCATAAGACTTACAGCCCTCCAGGATTCAGAGTTCAAGAAACAATTTCCTAATTTTCACCAGACACCATTCATGCTCAAAATCACCCAGTTGTTGCTGCTGTTAGGTGCCATCAAGTCACTTCTGTCTCCCAAGGACCCTGTGTGACAGAGCAGGGCTGCCCCGTGCGGTTTCCTAGGTTGTAATCTTTTTTCCTACGGAAGCAGCAGCCAAGAAATCAGATGATGTGCAGGGAGGAAGTGGGAAGAGAGCTGTTACACTGTGGGGAACCGCAGTCACTGTCATGAAACAAACGTGTAGGAACTGCTCGCAGTGTGGAAAATGAATTTACTCTGTAAACTCTCACCCAAATCACAATAAAAATTGAAAAAGAGAAAGAAAGAAATTAGGCGTTGTATTACACTGGGCAAATCTGCTGCAAAAGGCTTCCTTTAAAAATGTCAAAGAGCAAACATGTCACCCTGAAGAGTAAGGGGCACCTGACCCAAGCCATGGTATTTTCCAAGTCTCACAGGCAAGCGAGAGCTGGACAATGAATAAGGAAGACCGAGGAAGAATTAATGCATTTGAATCTTTACCAAAGTCGACTGCCAGGTCTTTCTCCCCCAGAGCTGCTGGGTGGGTTAGAACCACCAACCTTCACGGGCTCCTGTGTAAGTCACGGGGAAGCATGTGAGCACAGGACTAGCAGAGTCATTGAGGAATGTGGTGCCTTCTACAAGTAGGAGAACCTCACGGCCATCTCAGGCAGAAAGCCAGTCAGAGTCTCGTCAACCAGCACGTTGTGGTAAAATGGGGACCGGTCACTTGCCTTATACTCATTGCTTCTTTGGCTCCAATTCTCCCTGTTTCTCTAAAGGCTGGTGGTACCAACAGTGCCGACCTGAACTCAAACCTACACTTGGTGGAACTGTAGAGAGGTACAGATGGTGACAGGGAGCCGGCGTCCCCGGCCGTCTGCTGCACTCAGGTTTCAGATGGTTCTCAGCTGCTCACCTGCTAAAGGACCCTGCTGTGGTTGAGTCCAATGGTAGCGACCCCACGTGACAAAGTCCAACTGGCCCCTAGGGTGTCCCAGGTTGGAATCTTTACAGGAGGCGATTGCCTGGCCATTCTCCCAGGGAGCCACTGGCGGGGTTCAAACTGCCAACCTCTGGGCGAGCAGCCCAGTGCTTAATCGCTGCATCACCAGGGCCCGGTGCCGCATCTCTAACCCGTTAATAAGCAGATGGAAGAGTAAGGGGGAATATATAAAAAAAGGAATTAATATGTGTCCCCCACCTACTGTGCTAAGTCCCTGTTAGCCATTAACTCAGTTCTCAGACATCCTGGAAGCCGGTGTCTGAACGAGGAGCAGAGGGCGGCCTGGAGCAGGTTCCAGGTCCCAGTCAGGCCCAGAGCTGAGACCTGGACCCAGGTCTGCCTGGCACCCTGCCCTGCACCGCCCACCCCGTGCGGCCACTCCAGCTCAGAGGAGACCCCGACCGGGGCTTGTCGTCTCTGTTGCTGCTTTTCTTAAATCACCTAAGTGTAAACAGCAATGTGAAACACTACAAAATACGCTATCAACAGAGAAATACCAGGCAGGTCCAGGTATAAGAAGAAAGGGCGCAAGAAGGACCATTCTGCCATGGATGGAGTGGGGACCAGGCGGCCGGCGGCAGTACTCACCCGCCCGGGCATCCCTGGAGCGGGCTTTAAGGAGTGAGCCCCTCGGCCTCCAGGAGGTGAGGGACCTGGCCTCAGAGGAGATGGGGACGCCCGCTGTGTGTGCTGACACCAAGCTCAACAGAGCTGTCTGGGCCAAAGGAACGAGGCCCGTGCCACGCCGTGTCTGTGCACAATTGTCCAGAAGACACAAAGAGGATGAAGAAGTACCTGGATAGCTCTAACAGCGGTTATCTATGTACCTTTCAATTTCCAAAGCACACACGCAGTCAGTGAGAGTGAAAACTAACAGGTGATTATCAAATAAAGTTATACACCTGCTATTACTGGTGTGATAGAGCCTGGTGAGACCCCTGAGACTATGGCCCCTGGCTACCCCTCAGACCTGGAACTGAACTCACTCCTGTGGCTTCCGGCCGAACAACAGACAGGCATAGGGGGTGAACATTTATTTACATCAGGGAGATGCACTCCTTGGAGCCATCAAACTGCGGGAGAACAGAAGGGCAGTGTTTGCACAGGGAGACAGCTGAGGAGTGGGAGTGCATGGGAGGGAAGGGCGCAGGAAGAGGTAACGACGGGGAGGAAGTGGGGAGCGAGCTGTTCCATTGTGGGGAACGGCAGTCAATGTCATGAGACAAAATGTGGATGAGATGCTGTGTGGAAAATGAATTTGCTCTGTGAACTTTCACCCAAACCATGATAAAAATTTGAAAATGAAAAATAAGGTTATCAACCTGCAGAAAAGAACAGAGTGACTCACACACCAGGGCAGTTCTAGAATTCAAGTCACATTCCATACAGAAGGCAACAGCTTTCTTCCATTACGGTCTGAAGGCTAAAGGTGCAAGGGACTCCTGTAACAGCCACGGAGGGGGGGACAGCTTGGTTTCCCTGTCCCCTCACTGTGGCCACCTTCTCCGGGGCTGGCCCTACTCCTGACGGTCTCCGGGTGTTCTCTGCAGTGCCCAGCAGCGGCCTGACTGGACACCAGCTCTGACTCCATCCTCCCACCCACCTGGGTGAGGGGCAGCTGAAGGCAGCCAACAGGTGCAGGGGGGTCCAGTGCACAAGCCTGTGACACGCACTTTGGCCAGCAGGGGGTGGGAGAGGCCAAGATGGAAGCTGGGTTCCAGAGCAGGAAACGGGGGTGGGGGGCGGTAAGCAGGCACTGCTGAGTAGCCGTGCCCCAGGGAGGAGGCTCTGTGCAGTGGGGACCAAGGGGGCACGGACTGAAGGGTCACGCCTCAGGAGAGCACAGGGAAAAGGCCGAGAATGTGGCTTCCAATGGGGGGCCTAAGTCAAACAAAAGACCCCTGGTAGCCCAGTCATTAAAGGGCTCGGCTGCTACCCGCAAAGTCAGCAGTTCAAACTCACCAGATACTCTGTGGCAGAAAGATGAGGCAGTCTGCATTCGTAAAGACTACAGCCTTGGGGCAGTTCTAGTCTGTCCTCTAGGGGCACTGAGCGGAAATCAAGTCAACAGCAGTGCGTTTCTCTTTTTTAAGTCAAACGAAAGAGTCATGGTGGCACAATGGTTAAGCACTTGGTTGCTAACCAAAATGTGGAAGGTTCAACACACCAGCCACTCCACTGGAGAAAGATGAGTCAGTCTGCATCTGTAATGATTACAGCCTTGGAAGCCCTCTGGTGCAGTTCCACTCTGTCCTCTAGGGGCGCTGTGAGTCAGAATGGACTCCACAGCAGTGGGTGTGGTTTGGGCTTTGTTTCTGTGAAGATTGACAGCCTTGGAAACCCTGTGGGGCAGTTCCACTCTGTCCTCTAGGGGCGCTGTGAGTCAGAATCGACTCCACGGCAGTGGGTTTGGTTTGGGCTTTGCTTCTGTGAAGATTG
>NW_006922328.1:167232-189136 GCF_000298275.1 Orycteropus afer afer
TTCCACTCTGTCCTCTAGGGGCGCTGTGAGTCAGAATCAACTCCACGGCAGTGGGTGTGGTTTGGGCTTTGCTTCTGTGAAGACTGACAGCCTTGGAAACCCTGTGGGGCAGTTCCACTCTGTCCTCTAGGGGCACTGTGAGTCAGAATCGACTCCATGGCAGTGGGTGTGGTTTGGGGTTTGCTTCCATAAAGATTGACAGCCTTGCAGACCCTATGGGGCAGTTCCACTCTGTCCTCTAGGGGCGCTGTGAGTCAGAATCAACTCCACGGCAGTGGGTGTGGTTTGGACTTTGCTTCTCTGGAGTCTGACAGAGAATCTGCCTCTGGGGCAGTTCCACTCTGCCACGTGGGGTCGCTATGAGTCAGAATCAACTTGATCATACATGACAACAATAGCAACAAGTTGGACAAGAGGGCTGTGTTGCTCTCCTGGAGCTCCAGCTCATTTCACAATGGCCCACAGAATGCAAATGAGATGACCCTGAGGAACTTCATCCTGCCCCCTTTCTGAAATACTAAGCCAACTTCACACAGAGTGCTCTAAGAACATAGGAAACGATATCCCCAGTCACACTCGGTGCACTGCAGCCACGTGTCTCTTTGGTAAGAGGGCATGACCCACTATGGCTCTTCCAGAAGGTGAGTGATAACCCCAAGCCCCCTGGCTCCCAAGGGCCATGTGACAATCTAGAAAGTATACATCTCCAGCCCATTTTTGTCTCTGGTCCTAGGAGTTTCTCACCAGCTGTGAGTACTATTTGCTTTTTGTTTACTCTAAGCCATTTTAAAGTCCCTCCTAGTACTTCCTGAGCCCTGGTGATGCAGTGGTGAAGCAGTCGCCTTCTAACTGGAAGATCGGCGGTTCAAACCCACCGGTTGCTCCGTGGGAACTATGGGGAGGAAGTGGGAAGAGAGCCATTACATGGTGGGGACTACAATCAGTATCATGAGACAAAATCTGCATGAACTGCTGTATGGAAAATGAATTTGCTCTGTAAACTTTAACCTAAATTACAATAATTTTTTTGTTTTGTTTTGTTTTTAATAAAAAGGTTGTGAGTGGCCATCTAAGGTCTCTACTGGTCTCTCCCTGTCCGGAGCAAAAAGAGTGAAGAAAATCAAAGATGCAGGAACCAATTGGTTCAAAGAACTAATGGACCAGGTGAACCACAGCCTCCGCGACCCTGAGACCAGAAGAACTAGATGGTACCCGGCTACCACTGCTGATTGCTCTGAAAGGGATCAAAATAGGAGGCCCCGGGCAGAGTAGGGAAAAATGTGGAACCAAACTCAAAATCATAAAATAGACCAGGCTTAGAGGTCTGATGCAGAGTGGTGGAACCCTGGAAACTATGGCCCTTAGACCCTTCAAGCTAGGAACTGGCCTTAACCCCTGTGACTCAACTGTCTGTCAAACAACAGACAGGCCTGTAAGGTAAGAGGACAGTACTGGCGTAGGGACAGAGCTAGGAAGGTGGGAGGGGATGGGAAGGAAGACGGCAGGAAAGAGCTGGGCGTAGGGAGGAAATGAGAAGAACGGAGTTACAGTGTGGGGACTGCAGTAAATGTCACAGAACAGAACGTGGACGGACTGCTGAATGGAAAACCAATTAGCTCCGTCAACTTTCACCCAAATCTCTCTCTCACACACACACATAAAGCAATCAGAGAAAAAAAAATCAGTTAAAGACAAGTCCATTTTTTTTTTTTATTTTTATTGTGATTTGAAAGTTTACAGAGCAAATTCACTTTCCATACAGCAGCTCACATACACTGTCTCATGATATTGACTACAATTTCCCACAATGCAACAGCTCCCCTCCCACTTCCTCCCGATAGTTACCTCTTCCCTGTGTCCATCCCTCCATGCACTCCTGCCCCCTGAGCTGTCTCCCTGTGCACACACAGCCCTTCTTTCTCCCATGATTGTTCTCTCCAAGAAGTGTATATACCTAATGTTCAGCTCATATGCCTGTCTTTTGTTTGGCTGGAAGCCACAGGCGTGGGTTCAATTCCAGACCTGTCAGGTAGCTAGGGGCCATAGTCTCAGTGGTTCCATCAGGCTCTATCAGACCAGCAAACCTGGTCCCTTTTTTTTTTTTTTTTTTTAATGATTTTGAGTTTTGTTCCACATTGTTCTCCCACTCTGTCCAGGATCTCCTACATAGATCCCCCTCCAAGTGGTTGACAGTGGTAGCCGGGCACCATCTAGGTCTGGTCTCAGGGTCATATAGGCTGAGGATCGCCTGGTCTACCAGTCACTTGGACTAATTGTTTCCAAGCATAAAAACGATTTTTAAAAATGAAGGAAAAAAAAAAAGATTACAGCCTTGGAAACCCTCTGGGGCAATTCTACTTTGTGCTGTAGGGTCACCATGGATCTGAACTGACTCGCTGGCAGTGGGCTCAGGTTTGGTTAAGACCAGCGTGTCTTAGGTTTAGAACTGACGTCCAGTGCGGGCTGCTAAGTCTACACTTCACTTTGACTTGGTTTTCTCACTGCATCTTTTCAGCCTGGACAGTGTCAAATCTTTTCGTCCACCCCCAAAACGACTCCCCCCCCCCCATGAAAACCTCCGGCCTCTTCTGGGGCCCGCCAGCTGGTGTGCCCCCGGGTCTGTAACACTGCCCTTCTCAGATTTCTGTGCAGGTACTGAAGCCATGTGGTCTTGCCTCTATGAGTGAAGCCTTTCTTCTGCAAATCTGAAGATTTGCCACCGTTTGTCCTCCCGTGAACCTCGGCTGACCCCGGAGCTGCTCGGAACCAGGGTGTGTTATTTTTATATGGACGTCTGCCCTCATAAACTCATATGCTTTGTCATTGGCGAGATTGAGTCTGCTAAGGCAAACCTAAAGACCTGGGGCAGAGTGCCCTAAACTGGGCGGGTCTTTGAAGTTTCAGGACCCGTGAAGAGGTGCGAGATGGTGGATTCTAATCCCCAACCTTTGGTTAGCAGCTGCGTGCTTTAACCACTGTGCTACCAGGGCTCCTCCCCAGGCTCTAAAGACTTTTAAAAGGAGCCCTTGTGGTGCAACGGTTCAGCCCTTGGCTGCTAACGAAAAGGTCAGTGGTTCGAACCTACCTGCTGCTCCAAGGGAGAAAGAAGAGGCCGTTTGCTCCCATAACGACTACAGCCTAGAAAAACCCCACGGGGCAGCTCTATTCTGTAGCACGGGGTTCGTAATGAATCCAAATCAACTCAGTGGCACCCCACTACAACAACAACGACAAACACTTGTAAAACTATGTTCCCAGACCAGGACTCTATACCAGGCGCCTCTCTCTCTCTCCACACCTTATCTCCTAGAAAATTCAGAAACGCACTCCCTTTTGGAAACGTCCTCTAGGTCTCACCCTCTTTGTCCTCAATGTGCAAACATGGGTGGAGAACGTGCCTTGCGCTGGGGCTGGGGGCCCACGTTCTCCCCTGTGGCAACTTCCGCACCTCAAAATGGGTCTCTGCGTCTGCGTCTGCATCTCCTCCCCTGGCTGTCCCACTGAGCCATCCACGCTGTGGCTGTCTATCTCACTCACTGACTTTCCTCCTCTGTGAGAGGTGCTCAGTGACACCAAGGAGGTTACTCACAGGCTCACCCGCCAAAGCTCCACGGATAAGTTGTTAACGTGCTGTTAACGTCAACGTCAACGCCTGATGAGGCAAAGTGACGTGCAAGTTTCTAAAACGTGGAAAGCATAAACCACAGCAACACACTGCTATCCTCTCCACTCCTGACAGGGCCTCGCAAACTCAATTTGATTCTCGTAAAGGAACAGTGCCATGTTGACATGCCTGTCAGAGTCCCACACTCACAGGAAATCCCAGAGCCCCAAGACACACACAGTGAACTGCAGTCCCTGCCGCGTCCGGACCCACCACCCCACCGCCATCCAAAGCCCCTCCCAGCAAGTGCGCTCTCGGCCAGCAATCTTTTACAGAAGCCAACACAAAATCCCTGAGGGCAGAGAAAATTATTAATGGTGTTTCCAAGTCCTATTTAGACTCCCAGGAGCTCTGGTGGCGTAGTGCCTAAGGCATCTGACTGCTAAGCAGAAGGCTGGCGGTTCAAACCCACCAGCCACTCCTCGGAAGGAAGGTTGGGCAATCTACTTCCGTAGGGATACTGCCTCGGAAATCTGAGGAGGGGTCGCTGTGAGTCAGGTCCGACTTACCAGCAGTGAGTTTGGTTTGGTTTTATTTGGACTCCGTGGGTCGTGTAAGCAGTGAACATTCTCACCTGCTAACCAAAAGGCTGCAGGTTCAATTCCACCCAGAGGAGCCTCGGAAGAAAGGTCTAGCAATCTGTTTCCCAAGCATCAGCCGCGGAAAATCCCGTGGGTCCCAGCGCTACCGTGACACGCACCGTGCATCAGAGTTGACTTGACTCTCAAAGCCCAGTCCCTCTGCCTCAGCCCAGACCCAACACCTTCAAGGGCGGACCATCACCGGGCACCCTCTTTACCTTTAGACACCCCTTCAGAAAACCTGTGATGATAGTTTCATTATTTTTAATGACAACTGTGACATGGGTTGATATGGTTGCCATTCGGTGCTGCCGAGTCCATCCTGACTCACGGCGCCCCACGTGACAGAGCACAGCTGTCCCCCGGGGCTTCCTAGGCTGTCACCTTTACAGAAGCCAGTCGCCAGGTGTTCCTCCTGGGGAGCTGCTGGGTGGTTCGAACCGCTGACCTAGTTAGCAACCTAGCACCTAACCGCTGAGCCACCAGCACTCCTCCACAAAACTCTCTAAGACTTAAACAGAAGTGAGATGCAAGGAGCCGTAACCCCTTGAGCACACGCCCAAGCACATGCCATCCCATGCCAGGGGAATTTTGTTTGGTCGTTAGCTAACGTCTGGTCGGCCCTGATTCACGGTGACCCTGTGAACACCGGAAATGAACGCCGCCCGTCCTGAACTCCCCACAGCAGGCTGCAGATCCGACCACTGTGCTCAGAGTCTGCACCGGCTGAAGGGGCGAACCAGACGGCCAGGCCTTCCGTCCTAGTCTCTCTCAGTCTGGAAGCACCACTGACACCCACTGAGCACCACACAAGCCTCGCATGACAGACGGTGACGGCTGCACAGGAAGGGCCTGGGTGGGAACCGAACCTGCATCTCCCAAATTTAAAAAAAAAAAAACCCACCTCATTCCTGCCTAGTCAAATCCAACCACAGAGAACCCTCCTTGGGTTGCTGAGGCAATATCTCTACTGAAGTAGATTGCCCAGTCTTCCTTCCAAGGAGTGGCTGGTGAACCACTTTGCATGTTAATTAACGTGCACTGTAACACCAGCAAAGGCACAAGACACAGCCTTCTGGTTAGCGCTTCAAACCCAACAGCCACCCCTTGGAAGGAAGCCTGGGCAATCTACTCCCGTATGGAAAGTAACAATTCTACCGCTGAACGGTCACTGCCCCCTGCTCCCCAACGGTTTCCTGGCTCAGAGTCTTCCCCGTACAGCACCCCGAGGACTCGCTCCTCTGCACCAGCTCTGACACCCCGATACCCACTCCTGGCTGCACCCCCAGGCCTCCTTTCCTTCCATCTCTCCCACTTAATTAAGGAGCCTTGGTGGCATACTGGGGAAGCCATTGTGACTGCTCACCAGAAGGTGGGTGGTTCAAGCCCACCAGCTGCTCCATGAGAGGAAGCAGCACTTGGCACCTGCTTCCGTAAAGATTTACCGCCTTGGAAAGCCAACGGGAATTGCTATGAGTTGGAATCTACTCAATGGCAGTGGGTTCACCCCCTTAATTAGAAGCAACCTCTCCTCAGCCCAAGTCAACACTGCAGTGCCCTGCGGCCCTCCCCTCGGGAGGAACCACTTTGCATGTTAATTAACGTGCACTGTAACACCAGCAAAGTCAGGAGACATTTATGCAAGCTGGGAAGGGGGCTCCTTGCTTGGGAGAAATCACTCTGGAGGCTGCCGCTGGACGTCTGCTACACCGGTCGCAACCACAGCTCACCCTGACGGAGCAGTCACTCGGGGCTCAGGCAGTCCCCCATTTACCAAGTCCAGTTCCCAGGAATTGCACTAAACATCTGACTGCTCACCAGAAAACTGGTGGTTCCAACCCGCCAGCCACTCCTCGGAAGGAAGGCTGGGCAATCTACTTCCCTAGAGATACAGCCTCGGAAACCCAAGATCAGGTCACTATGAGTCAGATCAACTGGGTGGCAGTGAGGTTTTTGGTTTTGTAACTGTCAGTAACGCGCAGTACAGACACTGTTGCAGCATGTAATTTGCTGGTGCTACCCTCAGCTGCTACATGTTAATATCTTATGTAAATTCACATATATATATATATAAATAAATAAATATATATATATATATATATATATATATATATATATATATATATAAAAAACGTTTCCAACCCCCAAAGATAAATAAAGATCAGATTTATAGAGATACACGTAGTCGCTGACTTGTGAAGGGTATCATAAGTCGGTGTGACACAAGTCAGGTATCTTTTTTTTTTCCCCGCTTTGTATTATGATTGCCTTTTATTATTGTTATCTTTATAAATCACGGCGTTAAAAGCTGCAGGTGAACATCTGAGGATGACGACACCACCAAATTCTGCCTGGCGACATTGTACTACACATCGCTAACTAATAACACAAACCAAACGCACTGCTATGGAGTCGATCGCCACTCATTGCGACCTCCGTTGGCTTTGAGAGGCGGTAAATCCTCATGGAAGTAGACTGCCCCGTCTTCCTTCAGAGCAGTGGCTGATGGGTTTGAACTACCAACCTTCTGGTTAGCAGTCAAATGCCTTAGGCATTGTGCCACCAGAGTAACTACAAACTCCAAAAAAGCAAACTCACCGCCATCCAGTCAGTTTGGACTCACGGCAACCCAATTCACACCAACCCTTCATTTGGGTTTCCCAGGCTGTAAACCTTTACTGAAGTAGATCTCCCTACGTGCCTTCCGCAGAGCAGCTGGTGGGTTCGAACCGCTGACCTTCTGCTTAGCAGCCAAATGCCTTATCCACTACGCCAGCAGCACTCCTTAGACTAACTATAAGATGTACCAAAACCAAAAACCAGACCACAGTAAGTGCCCTTTGTGGTAAACTGGGGACTACTCTTCCATTAATCGCTCACCTGTCCACACGAGCCTCCAGAGGGCGGCGTTGTACGGCCCTCATTTTACACAAGGGCACTGACGTGCCAAGGGTCCTGCACGTGGAGACCCCTGGGTACATCTGGTGTGTGTTTTGCACTTTCCTGCCCCCCCCTTTGCTGCCAGGCCCTGGGCGGCCACCTCTCCCCACGCAGGCGCCCCACCTCCGCAGTCTCATTTCCCACTTCCTTTCTGCCATGCGTTCACTGCGGAAACAGACCACCAGGCTTGTCAGAAAGGGCGCTGGGACCAGGAACCGCCCTTCCCCGCCTCGCCCAAAGACACCAAATGAGCTCAGTCACAGTACTTTCTTCAGTTCAGGTGAAAAAACATTATTCTGAACATCTACTTTATATGAAAACGAGCCCTCGTGGTGCAATGGTTAAGTGCTGAGCTGCTAACCAAAAGGTTGGCAATTCAAACTCACCCAGCAATAGAGTGGGAGAAAGACCTGGTAATCAAATTCCATGAAAATTACAGCCCAAAAAAAAACCCACGGGGCAGTTCTGCTATGTTACATGGGGTCACTAGGAGTCAGGATTGACTTGGCACACCCAAACGCAAACCTAGGAGACTAGGTTTATGGCCCCCAGGCTATAGAATCTCAGGAGCCTTGGTGATGTCAAGTGAAGCACCAGTGGTTCGAACCCACCAGCTGCTCTGGGAGAGAAAGATGATGCAGTCGGCTTCTCTAAAGGTTACAGCCTTGGAAACCCTATGGTGCAGTTCCACCCTGTTCTCTAGGGGCGCTGTGAGTCAGAATCCACTCCACAGCAGTGGGTGTGGTTTGGCCTTTGCTTCTTTGAAGATTGACAGCTTTGGAAACCCTCTGGGGCAGTTCCACTCTGTCCTCTAGGGGCGCTGTGAGTCAACTCCACGGCAGTGGGTGTGGTTTGGGCTGTGCTTCTGTGAAGACTGACAGCCTAGGAAACCCTATGGGGGCAGTTCCACTCTGTCCTCTAGGGGCGCTGTGAGTGGGAATCCACCAGACTGCAGTGAGTGTGGTTTGGGCTTTGCTTCCCTTAAGACTGACAGCCCCAGAAACCCTGTGGGGCAGTTCCACTCTGTGCTGAGTCCCAATTGACTCCACAGCATGCCTTTGGCTGTATGAGGTGCCCATGAGCCAGAAAGACCTGCAAGATAAAGCAGGCCACAAAGTTCTGCTAACTCCGTGCAATCTAGCAATGGAAGAGGGCTAACATTTCAGAGTCACTTAGCAGACGGGGCCAGCACCTCCTGTTCCCTCAAACCATCAGCACTGAGGACGACGGGCTCCTCTCCCTCTGTCCTTGCTCCCAGTGCCTCTCCAGGGCAAAAGGAAAACTCTTTCTTTGCACACCCCACAAACCTCACAGGAGAGACCCCCCACTGGCACATCTGGGGCTCGGTGACAGCCACCCCTCACCATTGCCAGCTGCCGCGGCGCTCAATTCCAACTCACGTGACCCCATGTCTCACAGGTGAACTGTGCTCCATACAGTTTGCAATGGCCGATTCTTAAGGAGATTCCCGGGCCTTCTTTCCGAGGGGTCTCTGGGGGGACGCCAACCTCCAACCTTTTGGCGAGCAGCCGAGCACGTAAACCAGAGGCTCCGCCAGCAGACCCTGAGAGGCTCCAAATCACCCTCCAGCCCAACAGCCAGCCAGGGTGACTCAGTAAACCTCCCTTAAAGACACAGGGCACAGGGCAGTCAGAGGCAGCCAGGAGCCTCAGGAGACAGAGAGGAATGAAATGTCGCCTCTTCCTCTCACTGATCTCCTATGCAAAACCTCAAGGTGGTGATGCTTTGACCCTAACTCACCAATCACAGACCCGGGAGAGTCTTCCATACCACGTCTGAATTCCTAATGCAAATCAGATTTAGTGGCGGCTTCTCTAAAATTCAGCTGGGATCAGACTCTGAGATTACCACGGAGTTCTCCCAGTCCGATATCCTTACTCAAAGAACTAATGAATGCTCTTGCCTAATAGCTCCCAAGATCGAAAAAAAAAAAAAAAAAAAAACCTGAAAATTTGAGGATATGAATGTATGGAGGAATTATTATGCAGTTACAATTATAGACTACCTTTTTTCCCCAATTTTACACACACACATGTACGTGTATATGTATGTATGTCTAAAAAACCCACTGCCACTCAGTCAATTCTGATTCATAACAACCTTAGAGGACGGAGTGGAACTGCCCCAGAGGGTTTCCAAAGCTGTCAAGCTTTATGGAAGCAGATTTCCTCATCTTTCTCCTGAGGAGAGGCTGGTAGATTCAAACTGCAGGCCTTCTGGTTAGCAGCTAAATGTGTTAACCATTCCACCCACTTTAAAAAAAAAAATTGTATACAAACACATACATATGTATGTATCTCACTACCCTCGAGTCGAATCTGACTCATAGCGACCCCTCCTTGGGTTTCCGAGGCGGTATCAGTACAGAAGGAGATTGCCTAACCTTCCTTCCAGGAGTGGCTGGTGGGTTTGAACCATCAGCCTTCTGGTTAGCAGTCAAATGCCTCAGGCACTGTGCCACCAGAGCTCCCTATATGTATGCATACACATATACATATACATACAGATATATATGTGTGTATACATATATATAAAACAGCATAAATCAAGTTCTTTGTGATTCTTCTCAAACACACACACAAAAAATTGTAACTGACAGATGAATTTTTAGGACTCATTTATGCTGTTCTAAGAAGCAGCGTACATCAAAGGCCTTCCAGAGGAACAAGGACAAATATTTCTACACTGTTTCAGTATGGCCAGGCAATTTATCTGGTCCTGGCTCTCTGTGGCATCACTGTGCCCTTGATTGGTGGACTCAACTCTCCTGACTTGCAATTGTTTCAGGAATTATACACACAGACTTGTTATTTAAGAATGTTTATTTTCTAAGCCAAATAAACAGACCTCTCAAACACTTCACTAGCAAGTGAGATTTCAATTTATATAAAATGCACTCAACCTTCCGAAGAAGAGCTATCTCACGTCAGGACAGCTCAGGGTGCACGTTGGACCCACTGACTGTAGCCCATCAGACTTTAATCCAAAAAATGTGCATTTCTGTAGAAGTATTTTTCCCCCTCTTTACTCACAACTGGCTCCTTCCTCAAACGACACTAAGTAAAACGCATTCCATAAAAGCCAAAGTTTCACAGACGAGGCTGACGCGCAGCCTGGCCGGGCCCCCTTCCAAACGCCAACATGTCAGGTAAATGGAGCAGACAGTGACCCCGTCGGCCACACTGAGTCACCCAAGCAAGTCTTCCCCCGAGGCTGGGAGCCTGTCAGCCTGCAGGGGGATGATCCCGAAACATAACCCCACCTTAGTTAGAAACTCTCAAGTCGCCCAGAAAGGAGCAAGCAGAAACCTCTGCTCTGAAACTGTCTTTGCTTAAACCGGCCCTGACAGGAACTGCTCCTGCGCCGGCTGCCGGCAGCCTGAAATTCACCCCACGCAGGTGGAGATGGCACGTGGGAGGCACGGGGGACGGGGACAGGGACACTCAGCGTGCCTGCCATGCCGAGTGGCGTGTCACAAACCACGGACTGCCACCAGGACTTTTTTTTTTTCTTTAAATGAAAGAAAAAAGAATAAAAATTATCAGAGTACACCACAGGTAGTAAGAATAAGCGTTGTTGTTGTCAGGTGCCGCCAAGTCAGCTCCGATGATAACAAACGACCCTACGTACAACAGAACGACACACTGCCCGGTCCCATGCCAGCCTCACAATCCTTGTCAAACCTGAAGTAAGAACCAGTACGTGTCATGAAAGCTTTCCTTTTATTTCATCTATAAATACGTGAACGACTCTGAGGGGGAAAGGAGCCCTGGTGGTGCAACTGTTAAGCGCTCAGCTGTGAACTGAAAGGCCGGTGGCTCCATGAGAGGGAAGACCTGGTCAACTCCTTCCGTAAAAGTTACAGTCTTAGAAGCCCAATGGGGCAGCTCTACCCTGTCACATGTGGTCACTACTGGTGGGCACCGACTTGATGGCATCTAACATGTGTGCAACTTGATCACAATGTGAAACTGACCTCTTACTGCAGATCTGGGGCCAAAAGGTTTGCAAGCTGCCGTCCACAGGACCACCGTGGTTGGCACCACGAGCCCCCTCCCCAATACAGACCAACGAGAAGCTTCCAGAACGAGGTGCCACAGTGGGAAGGCAGCACTTCAGGCCGTGGAAACCTAGATGGATGTGTCGGACTGGAGGAAACTGAACAGATGTCAAAGGGAGAGAGCTCACCATCTCTCAGTGGACTCAACCTGCCTACTCAGATCCCTCCTTTGGTCATGTTGTCGGCAGGGACCACTCCCTGGAGAAGGATCTCGGGCTTGGTAAAACAGAGGGTTGATGAAGAAGGGGAAGCCCCCAACGAGAACTGACACAGTGGCTGCAATGATGGGCTCAGGTTCAGCAAGGATCATGAGGGGCACTGACATGGTGGCGACGGGCTCAAGTGTAGCAAGAATCGTGGAGTTAGCTCAGGATCGGGTGGTGTTTTGTTCTGCTGTGCACAGCGTAGGAGTCAGAGACGACTCGATGGCACTTAACAACAAACAACAACATGTAACATTCCATCCAGGGAGTAGGATCTGACTCATAGCGACCCCCCCTTGGGTTTCCAAGGCTGTCAGTCTTCACAGAAGCAAAGCCCAAACCGCACCCACTGGAAGCAAAGCCCAAACCAAATTCACTGCCATTGACTTGACTTGACTCACAGCAAATCCCCCTTGGGTTTCCGAGGCAGTATCACTATGGAAGTAGATTGCCCAACCTTCCTTCCGAGGAGTGGCTGGTGGGTTTGAACCGCCAGCCTTCTGGTTAGCAGTCAAGTGCCTTAGGCACTATGCCACCAGAGCTCCCATTCCATCCTGGAGATGGTATAATTTACCAACACACATTCCCAAAAGCTTTGCTGCTGGTGAGGGGTGCCAACGGGCCAATTCCCAACTCCCAGCGACCCCATGTGACAGAGCAGAACCACCCTCGAGGGCTATTCTAGGCCGCACTCCTTATGGGAGCAGACGGCCAGGTCTTTTCTCCTGCAGAGCTGCTGCCTGGGTTCGAACCGCCAATCTTTCAGTTAGCAGCTGAGCCCTTAACCATGGCGCCACCAGCTCTCCTTCCCAGATGGTTGCCAAGCCAAAAACACAGAAGAGAGACACAGTGAAGCCTAACGTTTTTGACCTAGGTCTAGGATCTTCAGTCAAAGGAAGGAAAACATGGCCTTACCCAACTCAGAGCCCTGCAGCCGAGCACCGTGCGTGAGGCAGCACGGATCCCCCACGCCACTCGCCGCCTCCAGGTCTACACCGCGAGCCTGCCTTTATAAGCCCCATTCCTCACTTTGATCCAAGGGAACATTGTCTGCACAGAACAATAACTTTTCTTTTCAATTTCCCTTCTTTTCAGGAAAGGAAATGTCTGCAGTTCAAAGAGCTGCTTTGAAGAGCGGCCTCTGCTGCTGCCCGTGCAGGTCAGGAGTGGCGTGGGCCCAGCGGGCGGGCGAGCACTGCCCACCAACGCCACTGTCAAGGCCAGCTCCTTCAAGGCCAGGGGCTTGGGCGAGGGAAGAAAAAACAAACACCTGTACAAATACTGCAGCCTTTGATCGTGGCCTGCAGAGGCTCTCCTTCACACACCGTGTGGGGAAACTGAGGCACGGACGATGGGGAAGCCACATGCACCACCACAGCAGCTTCGAAGCCAAAGGCTGACTCGCAGTGCGTGGGCCCGTTTCGGGACCGGGGAAGCAGGGCTGCCGCTCTCGGCCACCTCTGGGAACGACGAAGGGCATGTGCCAGAGACTGGGACGCATTACATCACCTCGGCCCATTCCACAGGTCTGTGACCTTCCCTTGGGAACCTGTAAGCCGCACAGCCACTGACAAAGAGCCCAAATGACAGCGTAGAACGGTGCCTTTCATCTCCCCACTGGAGAAGAGTGTCAGCAAGAGGGAAGTCTGATAACCTTACTAAATTAGAAGAGAAAAAGTAAAGGACGTCGCATCAACTCTGATTCAGGCAACCCCACCTGTGTCAGGGCAGAACTGTGCTCAACAGGGCTCTACACTCTTCTTGGTGTTGATAATATAATGTTTGATGCCGATTCTTCAGACGGAGATCACCAGGCCTTTCTGCCGAAGCATCGCTGTGTGGACTTGAACTGCCAACGTTTGGCTAGTAATCAATAGCTTAACTGTACCACTCAGGTTTAAAAAAAAAAAAAAAAAAACCCACTGCCGTGGAGTCGAGTCTAACCCACAGCGCCCCTAGAGGACAGAGTGGAACTGCCCCACAGGGTCTCCAAGGCTGTGAATCTTTATGGAAGTAGACTGTTACATCTTTCTCCAGGGAAGCATCTAGTGGGTTCAAACCACCAACCACCTTTTTCTTAGCAGTGAAATCCTTTAAGCACTACGCCACAAGGGCACCTTCCTCAGGAATTAGTGGTTATTTAGTAAAGTAGAAATCCTTGCATGATGCAAATAGTTAATAGATTCAGCTGCTACCCAAAGGGTTGGAGGTTCAAGTCCACCAGAGGCACCTTGGAAGACAGGCCTGGGGATCCGCTCCTGATTCGTCACAGCCTCAAAAGAACGGAGCAGTTCTGCTCTGCAGAGTGGAGTCGCCGGGTGTGAGAACCAACTCCACAGCAACCAACAAAGATAAACCAAAAACAACCAAACTTGCTGATGTCCAGTGGGTTCCAACTCACGGGAGCAGCGAGAAACACTCAACCACGAGGCCCCCATGATTCCCTCTGCCACGCCCTCTCCCTCCTCACCCTCTGCCTCGTCCAGATAGGAAGCAAGGGTCCAGAATCGACAAGAGAGGGCCTATATATAGTGTTTTCTTTCAAGTCGGGGCAAGTTCTGAGTGTTTATAATGACCCATGCCCTTCCCTACCCTGAGGATATGACATGACAAACGGTGAGGTTTTCCTACCCTGTTGGGCACCTACCCAAGTGGTGTGCAGAGGTGATGAAAGACAGGCAACTCGAGCCCGGGAGCTGGCTCCCCACTGCAGCCCGCGGCTCCCCTGCCCAGCTCTGGGCCGGGCACGTGCGCGTGCGTGCGTGCGTGTGTGTGTGTGTGTGTGTGTGTGTCTGTCAGAGCTTTTAGCTCTGGTCGACCTGACCACCCAGCGCTGCAATGAAGTCTTCCAACCACCCTTTCTAACCCTTTGAGGAACAATTCTGAATGACTCTTACTTTTTTTTTTTTTTTTTTACTTTTCTGAAGTTTCCAAATTTTTTAACAATGAGCATTCTGAAATTTAGAAATGCTTTTTCCTCTGGCTTATGAGACAGAAAGTGAAGAGTGCAGCTCTTTGCAAAGATTTCCCTTCAAATAAATAAATGCGTGAATGAAGACGGCTGCCAAGGACCTGACTGGGACGACTAAAAGCTGAGTGTGGGCTGTGGGCTGGAGAGCGACGTGGCCGCCATGTTACCTGTCCCGATTTCAGTATCATATTGTGAGGTCACGAAGTACCCTTGTGCCTGGAAAGGGAACACTGGAGGATGTTGAAGGAAATACGTGGTCGTGATGCCTTCGACTCTCAGAGTTCAGGAAAAAATGCCTGTGTGTCCATGTGGGAGGAGCCCTGGTGGGACGCTGGCAAAGCGCTCGGCAGCTCACTGAGAGGTCGGCATTTCAGACCTACCCGATGGCCCCGCGGGAGAAAGACCCATAAAGACGACAGCCCCCAAAACGCTGTGGGACAGGTCTACAACCCTGTTCCACAGGGCTGCCGAGTCAGAACTGACTCGAGGGCTATGGGCTTTAATGAGTGTACACGTGTGTGTTTGCATGTGTATACGGATGTGTGCATATATGTGTGCAAATACAGTATGTGTAAATCTATGTGCATGCATGTACATGTGTTTGTGTACGTGTATATGGACATATATGTGATATATGTACATACCAATACCAAATCCACTGCCATCAACTTGGATCTGACTCATAGCGATCCCTCCTTGGGTTTCCAAGGTGGTATCACTATTTGTATGTGTGTGCATGGATATGTGTGTCTGCATATGTGTGTACATATGTGTATGTACATGTGTGTATACATGCCTGCATGAATATGTGTGTGCATGCATGTGTGTACATGTGCCTGTATGTGTGTGTTTGGTATATGTGTATGTATACGTGTGTGCTTCTGTACATGTGTATGAATGTGTTTTTGTGTACAAATGTATGTGTGCATTTATGTGTCTTTTGGATATATGTGTGTACATTTGTCTATGTGTGCTGCCATAGGTGTGTATGGATCTAAGTGTGTATGTGTGTGTGTGTGTGTCTGTATATACGTGTATATCGTGGGGGTGGCACAGGACTGGGCAGTGTTTTATTCTGCTATGCGTCAGAGACGACTCAATGGTACCTAACGACAAGAATATGCATATGCTTGTGTACATGTGTATGACTGTGTGTTTGTGTGTACAGATATATGTGTACATGTACATGTCTGCGTATGTATGAATGGATATACGTGTGTACGTGTCTCTGTGTGCTTGTATATGTGTGTATGGATGCATGGGTGTATACATGTGTCTGGATATGTTGGTGTAGGTGTGTATTGATGCGCGGGTGCATGTGTCTATATGTGTGTACTGCGTACATTGCATGTGCATGTTTCTGTACGTGTGTATGAATGTGTGTGTGTGTACACACACAGAGACAGAGTGACAGAATGATCAAAAAGGGCACACTATAAACAAGGGGTGCATTCGAGAATGGGATATGCAACAGCAGTTCAAAGTACGATTCCTGCAACCTTTCTTTGTGTTTACAGTGTTATCCAAGAAAGGTGACAGAAAGGAAAAGGAAGATAGGGAGGAAGGCAGGAGAGGGCTGCGGGAGAAAGAGGGTGCCCCACCTGGGTCACCTTTCTGGGCCTTCCAAGGATGCCTCAGGCCTGCGCTGCATGGATGCGGCCAAGCAGTTTCTGTGGGAGGGATGGCGACCCCTACGCGACAGTGGAGACAGCCGGCATGAGCAGCTCTCGCGGAGGATCTGGGAAAAACCAAACCCCAAACCCACTGCCATGAAGTTGATTCTGACCCACAGCGCCCCTAGAGGACAGAGTGGAACTGCACCAGAGGGTTTCCAAGGCTGTCAATCTTCACAGAAGCAAAGCCCAAACCACACCCACTGCACGGAGTCGATTCTGACTCACAGCGCCCCTACAGGACAGAGTGGAACTGCACCATAGGGTTTCTGAGGCTGTCATATTTACCTAGGCAGACTGTCACATCTACCTCCCACACAGCAGCTGATGGGTTTGAACTGCACTCAAGTGCTTTAACCAATGCGTCACCAGGGCTCCCAAATCAATTCTGGATACACAAGGCGCCTTGCTATGCACCTCTGGCTTGGACTCCTCCTAACAAATACTGTGGGTGCCAGTGGAAACTGGGTGGTGCCAATGGGTAGCACGCTCACCTAATCACTGATGTTGGAGGTTCAAGTCCACCAAGAGACACCTCAGAGGAAAGGCTGGTGATCTAATTCTGAAAAACCAGCCAAACGTGGGGTTGCCATGAGTCGGAGGCGGCTCCACGGGGACAGGGCATGAAGAGCAATCCACGGAAGCGGGCACTCCCCCCACCCACCTCCCTGCCCTGGAGAAACAAGCAGGTGAAAGGTTTAATCTCCAATCATGGCTACTGCCACAGTCTTAAGAAGCGAGGGTGGAGTGCAAAGAAGGAAGTCAGCTCTTCCCTATAAACACAAGCCTCTGGTTCCCACGAGACCCCCTACAAGGGGTTCCCCCCAAGCCATTCAGGGGGTGGAGCCTGGGATGACTGGAGCTGTCCAGTAAATAAAGCAGGGCCCCCCACCCGCGGTCCCCACAGGAAGTCCCACATCCAGCTGGGCTTGAGGGGAGGATGCAAACGTGGGACGACTAACCCAGAAGGAACGCAGCCCAGACTGTCACCCGCCAGCCCCCAGGGCCCAGTCACTTCCCAGCGCAGCGGACCCGGAGACACCCCGGAGGCAGCTGTGCTGAGTGGGGGTCTTGCTGCTGGGGTTCAGAGAGGGAAGGGTGAGTTCGGAGAAGACAGAGGGAAGCCGGGGGGGGGGCAGAGGAAGCAGGGGTGTGAGCAGCTGGAGGAGCAGCGGCTGCAGCACCCCAAGGCTCAGAGAGGGACGTGGTGACTCAGGGTCTTCTCACTCGTGTGCCGCCACTGCCCAGGGCACATGACAGGCCAAAGCCCGCGCCAGCTGAAGGCCCACAGTCCCAGGACACCCGCTCCGCTTCTGGTGCGCCCATGGCAACGTGCTCAGCTTCTCTGTGACCCTCTGTTACTACCAACCTCATCGGGCTGCTCAGGACGAAATGAAAATACCTAGGAGGTCCCCAGTATGTAGTGAGTACCACATAAGTGGATGACTGATATCAAGGAGCTCGGGCAGCACAGTGGTAAGGCATTTGGCTGCTAACCAGAAGGTCGGTGGTTCAAACCCATGGGAGGAGGATGAGGCAATCGACTTCCGTAAAGGTTTATAGCCTTGGAAACCCAGTGGGGGTTGTTGTGAGTTGGAATCGACTCAATGGCAGGGGGTGGGATGACCCACGTCGGAGGATGGTGGGGTCCAATGGTAGCATTCTCGCCTTCCATGAGGAAGACCTGGGTTCAATTCCCGGCCAGTGCACCCCATTCAAAGCCACCCCTCGTCTCTCAGTGGAGTCCTGTGTGTCACTCGGCTACCAAACAGGTCTCAGTGCAGGTTCCAGACTGATACAGGCTAGCAAGAGCGGCTTGGTGATCTCCTTCTGAAAGTCAGCCAGCCAGCGTCCCATGGAGCACAGCTGCTCACGCAGGAGGCACAGGGCCGGGGGACGTGGGCAGCCTTTTGTCTCGTGGGGCAGGGGGCCACTGTGAGCCAGGTGTCAGCCGGCCCCAGGACCTCTGCTTTCTCTCCCATCTGGTGGAACACACTTCAGCTAATGATATTTCTTAGGCAGGTAAATCCAGAGACACAGGACATCTCCAATCCCACCTTGCAGATCCCCTCAAGGCTGAGACAGGTAGAATGCTAACAGGTGCAAGAGCATGAGGGACTAACAGACCTTAAGGCAAGGCCGCTGTCCTTCCCCTTCGAGAATCTGTGATTTTCTCTTCCCACTGCTCTCACCAGCTGCCCTGCCCATCGCCCCACCCCAAGAACTACAGCCCTGAAGAAGGAAGTCAGGCCTAGGAGGAGGGTAGAGAAGGTGTGCCCGATTGCCTCTGAGAACAACTGCCATCTCTGCCAGGAGCCCAGAACTTAAGGATGTCCAACTGACATTACTGAACATTGTGATCAAAGATCCCATAAAAGAATCCTGATCAAAAGGGGCAGAATGCAGAACAAAATTTCAAATTCTCAAGAACACTAGACTTCCTGAAGCTGTAAGGTTGGATGAGTCGCTGAAAATATTGCTGCCCGGAGATAATCTTTAAACCTTTAAACAAAAATATCCCCTGAAGCCTTCCTAAAAGCATGAATAGTTTAGCTTAACTGATGACAAAGGTCTGCCTTGGGCACTGTCACTATCTATGTGGGATCTCACTGACAACAGCAATCAGCAATGGGAAGATACCATCGGAACCTGAGGGGGCAGTTAGTTTATGTGAATGAGGGATGAACAGCTCAGAACAGGAGGTGAGAAGAATGTCATCCCTATCACTGAACTGTACACTGTGGAATTCGTGCATGTTTTGCTGTGGATATTCTCAACAAAACAATAAATCAATTAAACTTAAAAAAAAAAAAAGAAGGCGGCAGCCCTACCTTTGGGGCTTTCGTTTTTCCAAAGCTCAAGTTCCTCAGTGTAAATTAGACAAAAACGTTTAGGGGTCAGAATGACTACGACCAGGTCAGACAGCCCCGCACCTACCCACACACACGCACGCACGCACACACCCCTGCATCACGCATGCGCACGCCAAAGCAGGGGCTGTGTGCTCCACGTCCCACACTTACATGCCGGTTGCCACAGTTGATTCCACCTCCCTGCAGTCCCCCGTGTGCAGGGGACCGCCCCACAGCACTCACCAGGCTGTGACTCTGGGGAGCAGGGCCTCTATCCTCCCAGGTACCGCTGGGTGCCTTTGAACCGCCAACCTCTCAGCACACAGTCAAGCATTTTAACCGTTTGCGCCACCCAGGGACGCCTCCCAGACTTACTCAGGTTGCTGCTTGGCGTCTTGGAGCCGATTTCAACGTATGGCGCCCCCGTGTGTTACAGAGTCAAACTGCTCCATAGGTTTTGAGGGCACTATCTAGCCCGGTCTTTCTCCAACACAGTGGCTGGGTGGGTTCAAACCACCGACCTCTCAGCAGACAACGGCTTTCACCACTGTACCCTCAGGGCTCCTTTAGGCTGGTAACTGAAAGAACGTATTCCAGGGGCCCCAAAAACACACCCTGCCGTTGAGTTGGATCCGACTCATAGCGACTCCTCTGTGGGTTTCCGAGGCAGTATCACTACGGAAGTAGATTGCCCAACCTTCCTTCTGAGGAGTGGCTGGTGGATTTGAACCCCCAGGCTTCTGGTTAGTAGTCAGGTGCCTTAGGCACTACGCCACCAGAGTTCCATGGGAGAAACCTCAATTTGGGTTTGGTACTTTCATGCTTTCAAAGAAAATTGCGGACTTCCTGTTAACAGCTTCCTGTACGGTGAGGCGGATAGGGACCCGCACGGCCCTGGACAGACAGAGCCCGTGAGCACAGTTCCAGGTGTGAACGGGGTTCTGGAGGCGGCCCACGGAGAAGGAAGCAGAGCAGGGCTCCAGAAGCCACGAGGGACACCCTGCCCAGCACAAGTCTGCCTTCCCCTTGTCTCCCCAAAGCGGCACACATTCCTTACAGGGATAGGCACCTTCCATGCTAGAGACGCGGGTTCGATTCCCGGCCGACGCTCTGCCTCACCTGGCGCCACCATCTGACCGTCAGTGGAGGCTTGTCCTCGGCTGTGAGGTCTCAGTGGAGCCTCCTAACTAAGATGGATTGAACTTGTTCCCCAGAAACATGGCTATCAATCCTACCCGCCATGCCTGCGGTTGCAAGCCCCTGTGGGAACAGGTTCACTTCCTTTTCTTTCTTTTTTTTTTTTTTTTAAAAAAAACACTGCTGTGAAGTCTGATCCGACTCATAGCAACCCTTCCTTGGGTTGAGGGTATCACTACAGAGGTAGACTGACAGGTTCACTTTCTTATGTAAATGACATGGGATCAGTGCAGGGTGTGTCTTGAACTAACCCCTTTCGGCTACAAAAGATTCAACAAGCAAGTGAGTGACCAGAGGTGTGGGAAGGCAGGGATCAAGCCACCTGGAGATCTTCCAGGAACCAGGCAGCAGCAGCCAAAGAGGAAAGATGTTCCTGCTGAACTGATAGAGACAGGGAGCTCTCCCCGAGGGCTGGTGCTCCGAATCCAGGCTCCAGGCCTCCTAAACTCTAAGGAAACACGCTTCTGTTTGTTAAAGCCATCCACTCGCCTTGTTTCTGTTATAGCAGCACTTAAGAACTAAGAGGAGCTCTGGTGGCGCAGTGCCTAAGGCACTTGTCTGCTAACCAGAAGGCTGGCGGTTCAAACCCACCAGCCACTCCTCGGAAAGAAGGTTGGGTAATCTACTTCCGTAGTGATACTGCCTCAGAAACCCAAGGTGGGGTCGCTATTAGTCAGATCCAACTCCACGGCAGTGTGTTTTGTTTTGCATTGGTAATATAGGAAGATGACGCAATCTACTTCGTAGTGATCCCGCTTCAGAAAGCCAAGGAGGAGTAGCTATGAGTCGGATCCGACTGGACGGCAGTGAGTTTTTTTTTTCCCAGAGAGAACTAAGACCCAGACTCAGACAGACTAGGAAGAATGACCTGGCGATCTACTTTCGAAGCACAGCCGCTGAAAACCCCGTGGCTCACAGCAGTGCGATCCACTCCCACCAGGGATGGCGTAGGAGCGACAGCATTTAGCTGCTTGGCTGCGCTGTGCAGGGAGTCACACTGGATCAGCGGCCAGCCCTCCAGCAGCTGACAGCAACAATCTGGGTACAGAGTTAGACGGGGAAGGTCCCCCGTCCCTTAATCACACAGCTGCAACTCCAAGTTTATACAGTCTATTGCCAAATGGACCATCTGGCAGTTCCCATTGTTAATGACAATGACCAGAGGGGGAGAAAAGCCAAAAGCAAGCCACCTGGGTGAGGCTGGGTAGGTAAACCTTACTCCAGTAGCTACTTCAAAGTCCAGAAACTTCTTTTCTGTAGCCAGTGTTCACAGGAGGAGGGAATCTTGCCAACAAAGGGTCAGATAAAAAGCTTCACCCACAGCTCTGCCAACATGGAGTATCAGAAGGAATGCCTTCGGGGTGAAATGAAAAGAGCTTTTTACCAATTTGCTGCCTGTCCTAGCACATTCACAGGTAGCCAAATGCACTCAATTACCCTTAACAGATTAAGACTTGCTTTGAGCAACTACAAGGAGCCTGATGCAGTGGTTAAGGCATTCAGCTGCCAATTGAAAGATTGGTAGTTCAAACCCACCAACCACTCCTCCAGAGAAAGATGACGCAGTAGGCTTCCATAAAGATTGACAGCCTTGGAAACCCTCTGGTGCAGTTCCACTCTGTCCTCTAGGGGCGCTGTGAGTCAGAATAGACTCCACGGCAGTGGGTGTGGTTTGGGCTTTGCTTCTGTGAAGACTGACAGCCTTGGAAACCCTGTGGGGCAGTTCCACTCTGTCCTCTAGG
>NW_006922328.1:189236-195097 GCF_000298275.1 Orycteropus afer afer
CTTTGTTTCTGTGAAGACTGACAGCCTTGGAGACCCTGTGGGGCAGTTCCACTCTGTCCTCTAGGGGCGCTGTGGGTCAGAATCGACTCCATGGCAGTGGGTGTGGTTTGGGCTTTGCTTCTGTAAAGATTGACAGCCTTGGAAACCCTGTGGGGCAGTTCCACTCTGTCCTCTAGGGGCGCTGTAAGTCAGAATCGACTCCAGGGCAGTGGGTTTGGTTTCGGCTTTACTTCTGAAAAGATTGACAGCCTCAGACACCTTATGGGACAGCTCCGCTCGGTCCTCCAGGGGCGCTATGTATGGGAACCGACTCCATAGGCGGGGTTTGGTTTTGGCTGGTTGAGCAAGGACAAAGTTTGTTCAAAGGAAGTTATTTCTGTGGTTACTCTGCAGTCATGGGAGGATGTGAGAAGAGTAGTTACGGAGAAAGGGAAAGAAAAGGCCCAAAATTTTGCCACAGGCTGTCAATCTGCTGAGAAAAATAAAAAACCAGTTGCCGTGGCGTTGCCCCAACTCATAGCGCCCCCGTGTGTCACAGTAGAAACATGCCCCACAGGGCTTTCAGTGGTTGATTTTTCAGAAGCAGACAGCCAGGTCTTTCTTCCAAGTTACTGCTGGGAGACTGGAACCGCCAACGTTTTAGTCAGCAGCCCAGTGCATTAAACTGTTACACCACCCAGGGACTCCGACCAGAAGGAATGCTGTTACTCTATCCTCTGACCAGTAAACCAACTGCCATCAAGTCAATTCCAACTCACAGCAACCCTATAGGACACAGTGGAACTGCCCCCTAGGATTTCCAAGGCTGTAAATCTTTGTGAAAGCAGACTGCCTCATCCTTCTCCCAAGGAGCGGCTGGAGGGTTCAAACAAACGACCTTTTGGTTAGCACCCCACTGCTTTAATCACTATGCCACAAGAGTTCCTTATCCTCTGACTGGCAGGGAAAGCTAACATTTTGGGGGTGGGTGGAACCTTGGCCTGGCGTCCATGTCGCTGGGTGCAGGTTGAATGGCCTAAGGCCCATGAGAGCCCTGCAAGCCACTGCCAGCTGCACAGGGGAGGGCAGCAGGCCAGTACAAAGGAGACAGAAGAGAAGCCGGTGTGGTACGAGAAGCCAGGACAGTGAGGTGACTGGGCAGGGGGGCCTCACCTTGGGGCGGGTGGCTGCAATGCAGTTCCCCACCTGAAATGAGGCCCAAGAGGGGACCTGGTCTTGCCCTGTCCCTTTAGGATGCGAGTGTCTAAAAAGGTCAGTCGTTGACTTTTTAAAAAAGAAAAAAAATAAAAGTTCTATAGAGCCTAACGCATTTGACTACTAACCAGAAAGCTAGAGGTTCAAATCCACCAGCCACTCCTCGGAAGATTGGGCAATCTACTTCCAATAGAGATACCGCCTCGGAAACCCAAGGAGGGTTCGCTATGAGTCAAAATCAACTCGATGGCAGTGAGTTGTTATTATTCCACCAAACATGCTGTCCCTCAGCCTTTCCTATCTCATTAACCTGACAAACTCCCATTCTACTTGGAACCCTATTGGACTTCCTTCTCTCCTACCTCACAGAGACCCCACTAGCAAATCCTGTTCCATCCACCTTTAAAATATACCCAGGATCCAACCACCTCAAGTTTCCACCTCAGCTACCAAAATTCCAGCCAGTCGCCTCTTACTAGGTCTCCAAGCTTCGATGGTCGCCCCTCCCCCACCAACCAATTCTCCAGAGTGGTGGAAGTGATCACTGAAAACACTCTGGAACTTCTCCTGGTGGGACACACGACACTGCAGGAGTCAAAGCCAGGTCCTGATGTAAAAGGACAGTGGGGCAGAGAACCCCAGCTCACAATGGGAGGCCCTGCTGGTCAGTGACGCAAGGGGCAGATAAGACACAGACATCTCAGATGATGAAGATGGGAACCACACTAGAGGAAAATACATCCGTCTGTAACAGGGATGCACTCATTCCTGATTCAAATCCCTCCCTAGGAATTCTAAGAGCAATCCTACAATGGGCTGGTTAATAATGAAGAACTAATTTAATTGGACAAAATGTTGCCCCTCCAACGTAAGTACCCATTTTTACTGGTCTTGCTACAAAGAGGTACAGGCTAAAATAATCAATACATGTGTACTGAATTCTACCAACAATCGGAACTTCCTATCAAATACAATCAATACGTGTTAGAATTCAAACTCACTAAGGTCAGTGATCTTGGCCTTCAAGCCCTGTTTTTCCTCTAAAGTCAGTCACTGCCTAGAAGCGCACACGTGGTATAAGATCCAGGCTCAGGTAACCAAGCACATTTCTGATTCCTATTTACTAAGCCCTGTCCCATTTGATACCTTTCAAATTTCATCTTTAATGATTAAACATGATTCCAATACGCCAAATCTTCAAAACTATTTTAATCCACAGCTGACCTTCTCCCCTTCTAAGTTTCCATTCTGATTGGGTGACTTTAATAAAATAAGGCCTTTTGTTTTAACGGCAAAAGGGTGTGTTCACATACAAATCATGATAATTTCCACAAAGACAGACTGGAAATAATACCAGGGGAATAAACGCATCACGCTTTGCCCCTTACAGGAACCAACATGTTGTTGTTGTTGTTATGTGCCGTTGAGTCGGATCCAACTCATAGCAACCCCTCCTTGGGTTTCCCAGTACTACCTAAGGCACTTGACTGCTAACCAGAAGGCTGGCAGTTCAAACCCACCAGCCACTCCTTGGAAGGAAGGTTGGGCAATCTACTTCTATAGTGATACTGCCTCCGAAACCCAAGGAGGGGTCGCTATGAGTCGGGTCTGACTCCACGGCACATAACAACAACAACAACAACATCACTACAGAAGTAGATTGCCCAACCTTCCTTCCAAGGAGTGGCTGGTGGGTTTGAACCGCCAGCCTTCTGGTTAGCAGTCAAATGCCTTAGGCACTATGCCACCAGAGCTCCCAATATAAAGAGCAAGAAAGGGTACGATAAATGGAAAATACATTCTAATTTAAATCAGACCCAATTAGGAAATGCAGCCAGAGGTATAGTTCCACTGGTCATGTTTTAGTTGAGGAATTTATTTTTAGGGAAATATACTTAGGAATGAAATGGCAACTTTCTCTGGTCCTAAGTCTGAACTAAAGCCAACTCCAGGCTAGTGACACCACGACCACACGTTAGGGGAAGTGCAGGGTTTTGTTATGTTTTTGTTTGTTTCTAGTAGGCACATGTCTGGCTATCCTGGACAAGCCAACCATAGCCCCTATCTAGTTCCTACAAGACTGAGAAGGCAAAGGAGCTAACAGAGTGTGTACACTGTTAATAAACGCGGTGAAGCTCGCCGTACACACGCGTTGTGGAACAGCTGCCTGGCCCGCCCACAGCAATGAACTTTTCTACTACGCAGACAGGAACATCCTGAGAATAGGTTGTCATTATTAAGCCGGAAGAACTTCCTCCCACGACGAACCATCTGGAACTCTTGAAGAACACGGCCTTTTCTGGTTAAATCGGGTCAAAAGGAAGTCCGTCCAAAGGGGATGCCCTCAAGTCATCCTGGGGACTTAGAGCGGAGGTGCACGTGGACCAGGGCGCGTCTTGGGGTCTGGGGACCAAGGGAGGTGGGCGCCACGACCACCGGGCAGGAGTGCGTGGCGCTGTCCCCGGGCCGGCCACCTGCCTTGGGACGAGCGTCCGGGCCGCCGGGCGGGGTCCTGATGACACAAGCCGGGGCCTCGTGGCGGGGTGGGGTGCTCTGCCACGCGCCATGGAAGGGAAGCTCTCCTTCCCGCCCGCCGCGCTCCGGATCGTGCCAGCCAGCCTCGGTGCCGCCCCCTGCCCACCCCGTGCGCCCGGGACCCTGGCAACCGCGCGCCGCTGGCATCCCCGAGACACCGGCCGCCCACGCTTACTCACTCGGTGTTGCATCATTCACCACGCCGCGCCTTCAGGGAACCAAAATGGACTCCGGGGGAGACGACAACCGCATGGACACCCGTCCCGCGCGCACACCCCGGGCCCGCCCCTGCCCGCGACCCTCCTGCGGGGTCTCCCCGGAGGCGACGTCCCCCGCGCGGGACCCTCGCCTCTCGCTGCCGTCGCCCCACGCGGCGCCGGGGCCCTTCCAAGGTGACCCTAGCCGGGAACGCTGTCTGGGGGCGCTGCGCGAGCGCCAGTGGGAACCCGCCACTCACCGAGCCGGCGAGACGCCGCGAGGAACACAGGCGGGCAGATGGACGGACCGACGCTCGGATGGAGAGGCGGGTAGCGGAGCGCGCTGTGCCACGAGCAGGAGTGGAAGGTGCGGTTAGCAGATGCCTACTGCTCGCGCACGCTGCGCCCGCTGGGCGGTTAACCGGCCGCTCACACCTGCCCGCGCGGAGTGAATGAAGCGCGGGAGGCGGAGCCCGCCCGGGTTTCACCAGCCGCGCGCCACCAGGCACCGCCCCTAGCTCCCCGCCCCGCCCCCTACCCCGCGGCCTAGCAGCAGAGCAGCTTTTGGCTGCGTCACCGCCGGGCACCAATGAGCGCGCCGCGCGGCCGCTGCCGGCGGGGCGCGGTGGGCGCAGAGCGGGCGCGCCGGGTGGGCGGGGCGGGCATCTACGCGCGCCCGCGCCCCAACCTGGGATTCCCGCGGCTCGGAGACCAGCTTCCGAGGCTTTTGCAAGCGCCCCGCCCCTTGTTGCCCTTTCTCCACCAATTGGAACCCGCTGGGCCGCGCCAGCTCGCCCTCCAGCAGCCCAACCCTCAGCAAGTCTGTCGCTGCAGGCCCGGCCGTGCCAACCCCGACTGGCGGGCGTCCAGCAAGCTGTTGGAGCTCTTTTCACTGGCTTTCTTCCTCCAAAATTAAAGATTTAAAAATTATTGTAAGCATTTATTTCGTTGTCATTTAATTATATTTTTGCTCTTCCTTTGCTGTTAATAACTTATCCTTGGAGGACAGGAACGCTGAGCAGACATGCTAGTCAAAGCAGCTGGCTTCCGGAGTTACTCTCATGGATTTTGCGGATAGTTTAATTACCGAGGAGTCCTTGAGTGGTGCAAACAACGCTTGAAAGGTTGGAGTTTCGAGTCCACCAGGAGGCACCTCATAGGAAGAAAAGTGACATTTTGAAAAGGGCGAGGTGGGCAGACACCACCCTTATCATTAAGTAGTGAGGATCAGCACGAATCCGGTTTCCAGCTGGAAATGGATCCAGGCTTCACCTTCCCATGTCTCCATTCCTGTTGTTGTTATTTACCGTGAGTTGGACCCGACTCATAGTCGACCCCTCCTTGAGTTTCGGAGGTGGTATCACTGCAGAAGTAGATTGCCCAACCTTCCTTCTGAGGAGTGGTTGGTGGGTTTGAACTGCCAGCCTTCTGGTTAGCAGTCAAATGCCTTAGGCACTATGCTACCAGAGGCACTCAGAGCAGACCTCATCCTTGGCTATCCTAAGTGCAGTCAAAATATCCCTGGCCACCTGAGACCAGGTCATCTGGGAGCACCTGTAGGTTCAGGAGCCCGCACAAATCCCTGCACTTCAGACCAGCTGGTCTCTCTCTCTCTCTCCCTCTCTCCTTTTTTCCTCTCTCCTTTCTCTGCCAACTCGGATTAGGTCACAAACTAGAAGGAATCCATCCTTCTTCATTCACTGCCTATGCAGTCTTTCTATATCTTCCAGCTGCCCAAAGCTAACGCAAAACAACCCCACCCACTGTCATCAAGTCCATACCGGATCATGTTGTTGTTGTTAAGTGCCGTGGAGTCGTTTCCGACTCATAGCGACCCCATGCACAGCAGAAGGAAACACTGCCCGATCCCGCTCCAGCCCCACGATACCTGCTGTACTTGAGCCCATCATCGCAGCCACCGTGTCAATCCATCTC
>NW_006922328.1:196095-197520 GCF_000298275.1 Orycteropus afer afer
CCACAGCGCCCCTAGAGGACAGAGTGGAACTGCCCCACAGGGTTTCCAAGGCTGTCAGTCTTCACAGAAGCAAAGCCCAAACCACACCCACTGCCATGGAGTCGATTCTGACTCACAGCGCCCCTAGAGGACAGAGTGGAACTGCCCCACAGGGTTTCGAAAGCTGTCAATCTTTATGGAAGCTAACTGCCTCATCTTACTCCCAGAGAGCTGCTGGTGACTGGAACAGCCGACCTTTTGGTTAGCAGCTCCATGTTTTAATCACTACACCACCAGAGCTCCTTATCACCCAGAGCTTGTTGTTGTTGTTGTTGTTATGTGCCATCGAGTCAAACCCAACTCACCCAGAGCTAGGTTGACACAAATTCACTGTACAAAAAAAAAAAAAAAAAAACCTCACTGCCATTGAGTCAGATCTGACTCACAACAACCCCTCTGGGTTTCTGAGGTGGTATTACTATGGAGGTAGATTGCCCAATTTTCCTTCACAGGAGTGGCTGGTGGGTTTGAACCGCCAGCCTTCTGGTTAGCAGTCAAGTGCCTTAGGCACTACAGCACCAGAGCTCGTTCTATACTTACGGTTACCCATTTATTATGACCAGAAAGGATACAAGTGAAGAGAGTATCAAGCAAAGGTTGGAAGAGGTCCTGCCCCGGGCCTCCATCACCCCAGGGATGGGCTGCTCCTTCTTCCATATATGGATGTTCTCTCATTGATCTTGGAGGTCCCAAAAAGAAATCTCCTTGGCCCAGGGTCCCCTATCCTCCAAACCTCAATGAATATGCATTACTATAATGGTTTGAGTTAACCTAAATATGTTTCAAGGAGCTCTGGTAGCATAGTGCCTAAGGCATTTGACTCCTAACCAGAAGGCTGGCCACTCCTCGGAAGGAAGGTTGGGTAATCTACTTCCGTAGTGATACCGCCTCGGAAACCCAAGGAGGGATCACTATGAGTCGGGGCCAACTTGACGGCACACAACGACAACAACAAATATGTGTCAATGTGGCTAGCTATGATTCCCAGTATTGTGTGGTTGTCCTCCATTTTGTGTTCTGATATACATATCCTACATTTTATGTGTTGTAAACGCTAACCACTATACATTAATCAAGCAGGATTAGGGTTGGGTGTATCTTGAGTCCCAGCCTTACAAGCAGGCATGACTCAAGTTACACCCTTACTCTAGTCCCATCATTACTCTCAGTCGCACTATTGCTGCTTGAGTTACAACCTTTGTCTTACAAAAAGAGGTTGTTGTTGTTGTTGTTATGTGCCGTCAAGTTGGACCCGACTCATAGCGGTCCCATGCACAGCAGAACGAAACACTGCCCAATCCCGCGCCAGCCCCACAATCCCTGCTATACTTGAGCCCATCATCGCAGCCACCGTGTCAATCCATCTCGTTGAAGGCCTTCCCCTCT
>NW_006922328.1:199923-202005 GCF_000298275.1 Orycteropus afer afer
ACAGATCTTGAAACATCTTTTATGATGACGAATGCCACGCCATTCCTCTTCAAACTGTCATTCCCGGCATAGTAGATCACATGGTTGTCTGAATCAAAATGGCCAAAACCAGTCCATTTCAGCTCACTAATGCCGAGGATATCAATCTTTATGTGTTCCATTCATTTTTGACAACTTCCAATTTTCATAGATTCATACTTGGTACATTCCATGTTCCAATGATTAATGGATGTCTGCAGCTGTTTCTCTTCAATTTGAGTGGTGCCACATCAGCAAATGGAGGTCTCAAAAGCTTTACATTATCCATAGGAGTAAGGCTGGGTTTACTCAGATGATGTAGCTCTTTCCCAGTCCTATTTGGAGAGCCTTCTAACCTAACCGGACTATTCATAAAGTTGTGCAGTAATGTATCGGACAGTGTTCCTTTGCTATTCATAAGGTTTTCTCTGGCCAGTTCTTTGAGAAGTGGACAGCTTCTTCCTTCTTCCTAGTCTGTCTCGGTCTGTAACCTGGGCTGATACCTGTGCACCATGTGCATCCCGCTGGGTTAGAAACACCAGTGGCTCAGTCTCAAAACTCACATCAACACGTCACCACAGTAGGACAAACCAACAGACAAGTTTGTCTCCCTGTTGGAAACCTCTCCGACCACTCTTACCTGTGTCCCTGTGGCTGACTCAGCCATTAAATATCATATTTTCCCATAATATTTAATTTTGTAGAAGGTACTCAAACTGTTATGAGAATAGACGTTTAACATTTTGTCTGTAGTATCCAATACTTCTGAATTTTATATATACCTACTCATACACACATATAGAATCATACGTTGTTTACATATATACATATATAAACATTACATACATCCATGCATATTATATGTAGTTATGATGGAAACATACACAAACATTGTCCCAAGGGAAGTCTTCATTTCTTTGGTATACTGTTGTAATTGGGTGCCTTTGAGTTGATTCTGACTCACAGCGCCCCTAGAGGACAGAGTGGAACTGCCCCACAGGGTTTCCAAGGCTGTCAATCTTCACAGAAGCAAAGCCCAAACCACACCCACTGCCCTGGAGTCGATTCTGACCCACAGCGCCCCTAGAGGACAGAGTGGAACTGCCCCACAGGGTTTCCAAGGCTGTAATCATTACAGAAGCAAAGCCCAAACCACACCCACTGCATGGAGTCGATTCTGACTCACAGTGTCCCTGGAGGACAGAGTGGAACTGCACCACAAGCTTTCCAAGGCTGTCATCTTTATGGGAGCAGATCACCAGGTCTTTCTCCTCCAGAGCCACTGAGTAAAACACCAAACTTTCTGTTTGCAGCTGAGCACTTAACCATTGCACCACCAGGGCTCCTTTCTTCAGTATACTTATATTAGTTTCCAGAAGCAAAACCGGGCAATCTACTTCTGTAAAGATTTACAGCCTCAGAAGCCCAATAATGGTCAATACGAGTCAGAAGCAACCCCATGGCAGTGGGTTTTATATATATATATATATATATATATTTCCAAAATACTTACAATAAACTCCATAGATGTTATTAAAAAGTCACAATTATAACAGTAAAATAAAATAAAACTCTACCTCCAACCTTATCCTCCCTTGCAAAATTTTTATACTCAATAACACTCAGGTTTCCCCCTCAATTCCACCTGTCTTTTATGGCTTGTCAAGAGAGAAGCTCAGACCTGACATTTGGTTATTGACAAGATTTTCAGGCCAATAGCTCTAGATGGGAGGCCCTGGGTGGTGCACATAGTTACAGCTCTTGGTTACTCACTGAAATGTTGGGACTTGGAATCCCCTCAGAGGCTCTTTGGAAGAAAGACCTGGAGATTTCCTTCTAAAAAGTCAGCCATTGAAGACTCTACAAAGTGCAGTTCTCCTCTGACACACGTAGGGTCACCATGAGTTGAAATCCACTGGATGACAGACGGCTGGTTAACCTGTGAGCTCCGAGGAACCAGGGCAGTGAGCTTAGCAAAGGTGGTGCCTTAGCCTCCCCAGGTGTATTCAAAATAAAGATAGTGCCTAAGGCACTTGACTGCTAACCAGAAGGCTGGCGGTTCAA
>NW_006922328.1:202913-211083 GCF_000298275.1 Orycteropus afer afer
TGCCAATTGAGCTTGATGTCCCCTGCGACTATGGTCCCAAGCCTGCAGGTTCAACTACTCGGTCACTCTGGGTAGCTGGCTGTGACCAAGCAATGACCATAACCTTGCCCCTTGTCAGCGCTACTATACACCCGGGAATTCTGAGGTCCAACAATTTCTGATTTGCTCCCCAGTCTCCCAGCTTCCCTCCAGTGCCTTGATCTTTAAGCTCACATTTTGTCCAACAATCCCTTGGGACCCCAGTTTAGAAGACCGCAGAGGAATGGATGCATTTGAATTGTGGCGATGGCAAAGAATATCGAATGTACGACGGACTGCCAGAAGAACGAACCAAAATGTCTTGGAGGAAGTAGAGCTGGAACGCTCCTGAGAAGTGAGAATAGCCAGACTTCGTCTCTTGAACTTTGGAGGATCCAGTCCCTGCAGAAGGACCTCATGCTTGGTAGAGCAGAGGGTCTGTGAAAGAGAAGAAGCCCCTCCACGGGACGGATGGACACTGTGGCTGCGGCAATGATTCAAGCACCGCAAGTTGGGAGGACGGTGCAAGACCTGGCAGCAGTTTCATTCTGTTGAACACGGGTTGCTAGGGCTCCGAAGCACGTGGATGGTGCCTAACAACAACGTGGTGTGGGCGTGGCTGGCCAGCTCGGTCTCCGGTTCTGAGGTGCAGATCTAACCGAGTCCCCACCTGAGTCTTCCTGGAAGAGGACCTTTCTTGGCTCACCTCTCAGTTTACACGTGCTGTGAGGAAGAGGAAGATTAATAACAGACATGTTGCTTTAACTTCAGTGCCCCCAACATTCACCACAGAAACCTGACCCCAATTTCAAGGCCTGCCAGAAGCCGCTTGGCAGCAGCAAGGTGTCTGGTCTTGCCAGAAAGAGGTCGTGGTCAAACCATGACCTCCTAATTCAAATTTCAAGAAGCATTAGGGCAACAGGTGGGACTACAAACAAAAGCAGAAGAAACCAAACTTACTGCCATCAAGTTGATTCCTTCCCATTGGGTTTCTGAGGTTGTAAATCTTTATGGAAATAGATTGGCCAGTGTTCTTTCCATGGAGTGACTGGTGGGTTGGAACCACTAACGTCTGTTAGCTGTTGAGTGCCTTAGGCACTGCACCACCGAGCTCTTTAACAGGTGGGGAGGGGGGACCAAACTCACTGCTGTCCAGTCGGATCCGACTCATAGCGACCCCTCCTCGGGTTTCTGAGGTCATATCTCTGCAGAAGTAGATTGCCCAATCTTCCTTCCAAAAAGCAGCTGGTGGGTTTGAACTGCCAGACTTCTGGTTAGCAGTCAAGTGCCTTAGGCACTATGCCACCAGAGCTCCCTCTTTAATAAGAGGAATGGTAAATCCATTGGGCATGGAACTAGGGATATCATTGCTGATGTCAGATGGATCTTGGCTCAAAACAAAAAATTCCAGAAAGATGTTTACTTGTGTTTTATTGACTATGTGAAAGCATTCGATTGTGTGGCTCATAACAAATTATGGATAACATTGAGAAGAATGGTAATTCCAGAGCACTTCATTGTACTCATGAGGAACCTCATACACCAGGAGGCTGTCATTTGAACAGAACAAGGGGACACTGCATGGTTTAGAGTTGTATCCTTTCACTATTCTTATTCAATCTGTATGCTGAGCAAATAACCCAAGAAACTGGACTATTTGAAGAAAAACACAGCATCAGGATTGAAGGAAGACTCATTAACAACCAGCGATGTGCAGATGACACAACTTTGCTTGCTGAAAGTGAAGATGACTTGAAGCACTTATGGATGAAAATCAAAGACTACAGTCTGCAGTATGGATTACACCTCAATATAAAGAAAACAAAAATCCTCACAACTGGACCTATAAGCAACACCATGATAAAAGAGTGAAGTTGCCAAAGATTTCATATTACTTGGTTCCACAATCAACATCAATGGAAGCAGCAGTCAAGAAATCAGACAACGTATTGCACTCCAATACGTATCTGCTGCAAATGACCTCTTTAAAGTTCTGAAGAGCAGAGATGTCTCTTTGAAGAGTAAGGTGCACCTAACCCAAGCCATGGTGTTTTCAATCGCTTTATATGCATGTGAGAGCTGGACAATGGATAAGGAAGACCAAAGAAGAGTTGATGCTTTTGAGTTGTGGTGTTGGCGAAGAATGCTGAAAGTACTGTGGACTTCTAAAAGAACTAACATATCTGTCCTGGAAGAAGTGTAGCTGGAATGCTCCTTGGCAGTGAGAATGGCCAGACTTTGTCTCACCTACTTTGATCATGTTGTCAGAAGGGACCATTCCCTGGAGAAGGATGTCATGTTTGGTAGGGTGGAAGGTTGAGGAAAGAGGGGAAGGCCCTCAATGAGATGGACTGACACAGTGGTTATAACAATGGGCTCAAGTACAGCAAGGATCGTGGGGCTAGTGCAGGACCGGGCAGTGTTTCGTTCTATTGTATGTAGGGTTGCTATGAGTTGAAGCTGACTTGACGGCACCTAACAGCAACAAATCCATTTAAATTTGGGAAATACATGAGAACATTCTAAACTACATGGTGGAAACTGTAGTCTTCTTTGAACCAAAACAATAGTTTATCTTAGTAAGTGTGTCTGCCTTGAACATTGTGCTCTTTTTAAGAATGGTCTGCGTGAGACCAAACTGACAACGGCAACTCAAAAGGTTAGATGAGAGCTTAGGGGTCAGTAAATCTAAGTCACTGGTGATGGAACGATTCGGAGAAACGTGGTGAGAATATTTGCACAACATGAAAAATGCAACCAATGTTACTGAGTTGTCCATGTAGCAATTGTTGGAATGGTGTATGTCCATGTAGTTTTTCACCAACATAAAAGAGAAGAAGGTTTAATGTAGAGCTGAAGGAGATGTGAGCCAACCACCAATGCAAACCCCTTGGTTTACAGAACAGGGACACCCCAATGCATTCCCTGTGGTAAAGTCATGGGGACAGTTGGAGGCAGAGCCAACTCCCTGACTGCCTCAGATGCCTCCAATTGCTTATTTATCAATTTGTTTGTATTTAAAGTGCAATTGTTCTCCTCACACTGGCTCATGTGCCCAACTTGAAGACACTCTACCTCATCCTTGGCTATATCCTTTGTGGTTCAGTCAAAGTGCTGCCAACACAATCAACTTGCACTAAACTGATAGGAAAATAAAGTTATCAGCTCCAGAGGCTGTAGCTTCTACTGTGAGCAGAGTGGGGGAGTGAGGGAAACAAGAATGTTGGTAACAACAGATGTGGGCGTCAGCCTGGACTCCCTTGATCAACTGAGCCACCTTGATCACCTAACTCAACCTCTCTGAGTCTCCTTCAATGTCAGCAAGTGTGGGTTAAAATGGCAGATTTTATCTTGTGTGAATTTTACCCCAATGAAAAATGTAAATGAACCCCAAAATTTTGCCCTGAGCCAACTTTAAATTTTTGCACACAAAATTTCTCTCCATCTGTGGGACACATTGCCAACCAAAGGGAAGTCCATATGCAAACAAGGAGCCCTGGTGGTGCAGTAAGGTGATTGGCCGCTAATCCTAAGGTCGGCAGTTCAAACCCACAAGCTGCTCCAAAGGAGAAAGATGTGGCAGTCCGATTCCAGAAAGACCACAGCTTTGGAAACTCTGTGAGGCAGTTCTACTCTGTCACATGGTATGGTAGTTAAGGTTATATGTCAACTTGGCTGGGCCTGGGTGAGTGGCTGGGCACCTGGTGGTAGTTACTCCCCATGATGAGACTGGCAATCAGCTCCATGGTGGGATCTACCACAAGCAGCTGAGTAGCTGCCTTAGGGATGGGGTCTGCTTCCCGTATATAAGGAGAAGCTTTAGAAATGGTCTGCAGCTTTGGCATACTTGAATCCTGCACATAGCCAAATCGTTTTCAGCAGCCTGTCATGTTGTCTGCTGATCTTGGGACACTTAACGGACTTGAATAACCGTGTGGGGTTTGGTAATATCAGGACCGTGTTTTTTTACTTGTTGGCCTTGGGTTTGTCAGCCTCAGCAGCCAGCAGCTGGTTGAGTGAAGAGAAGCCTCCAGCTTCAGTGGGCCGGGAACAAGAGGCAGAGCTGAAGCCCAAAGTTGAGGGGATTTCACCAGCCCCTAGAACCTGGCGCTTGAACTCGGACTTCTAGCCTCCAAAACTGTAAGAGAATAAACTCCTGTTTGTGCAAATCATCCCATTTGTGGTATTTTCTATCAGAGCGGCACAAAGTAACCAAAACACATGGGGTTATTGTGAGTCAGAATGGACTCCACAGCAGTGGGTGTGGTTTGGGCTTTGCTTCTGTAAAGATTGACAGCCTTGGAAACCCTCTGGGGCAGTTCCACTCTGTCCTCTAGGGGCGCTGTGGGTCAGAACGGACTCCACGGCAGTGGGTGTGGTTTGGGCTTTGCTTCTGTGAAGATTGACAGCCTTGGAAACCCTGTGGGGCAGTTCCACTCTGTCCTCTAGGGGCGCTGTGGGTCAGAATGGACTCCACGGCAGTGGGTGTGGTTTGGGCTTTGCTTCTGTGAAGATTGACAGCCTTGGAAACCCTGTGGGGAAGTTCCACTCTGTCCCCTAGGGATGTTGTGAGTCAGAATGGACTCCACGGCAGTGGGTGTGGTTTGGGCTTTGCTTCTGTGAAGATTGACAGCCTTGGAAACCCTGTGGAGAAGTTCCACTCTGTCCTCTAGGGGCGCTGTGAGTCGGAATGGACTCCACAGCAGTGGGTTTGGTTTGGGCTTTGCTTCTGTAAAGATTGACAGCCTTGGAAACCATCTGGGGTAGTTCCACTCTGTCCTCTAGGGGCGCTGTGAGTCAGAATCAACTCAATGACTAATGGCAATGTGCAAATAGATGCTGGTGGGCACCATGGGCAGCATTTCCACTCATCCTTAGACCCATGGGCCCATAATGAGCATGCAGATGTACGCTGTGGCCAGCCTGCCATCCTCACATCTAACGTGCAATCTCTGTTTTTGCCTTCTTGGGTGTCACCACGCCCCTAACCTGCACATCTTTTCCTCCCAGTAGATTTTATTCAGGAGCTCTAGTGGTGCAGTGGTTAAGGCATTTGGCTGGTAACCAAAAGATCAGTGGTCCAGCTGTGGTGGTTAAGTTTGTGTGCCAACTTGGCTGGGCCTGGTTGAGTGGCTAGGCAGCTGGTGGTAGTTATTCCCCATGGGAAGACAGTCAATCAATTCCATCGTGAGAACTACACAAGCAGCTGAGTAGCTGCTTTGGGTACGCGGTCTGCTTCCTGTATCTAAGAAACCGCTTTGGGAATGGTCTCTAGCCTATGGCATGCTTGGACCCTGCATGGAGCCGGGTCATTGTTCAGCAGCCTGCCATGCTCCGCCGACCTTGGGTCTTACAATGGACTTGAATTAATGGCCTGCCATGTGATTTGGTAACATCAGGACTGTGCCATTTTATTTATTGACCTTGGGTTTCTCAGCCTCAGCAGCCAGTAGCTGCCTGAGTGAAGAGATGCCTCTAGCTTCAGTGGGCCGGGAGCAAGAGGTAGAGCTGAAGCCCAAGGTTGAGTGGCTTTCACACAGCCTCTGGAGCCTGGCACTTGGAGCTCGGACTTAATGCCTCCAAACTACAAGAGAATAAACTCCTGTTTGTTAAAGCATCCCATTGGTGGTGTATTCTTGTCAGAGCAGCACTGGGGAAGCAGAACACCAGCCGTGCAGGAGGAGGATGGGCTGGGGCTAGGGGTATAGGCCATGATGCCTTGGCTGGGAGCCCAGCTTGGGGGTGATGTGGGGGCACCAGACAGTGCACTGGAGGCACTTGCCACCGTGGACAGGCTTTGTGGGTTGGTCTGTCTGTGGTGCAGGAGAAGGGGCTGGGGTCCTGCAAGGAGCACCAGAAGGAGGGGGATGACAGCCCCTTGGAGCAGGAGCAGGGGGAGGGGAGCCCACACAGGCTGCTGCAGCAATGGGATCAGGGCCTGACTTCGGGGATGGCTCCTGGGAGTGCAGGGAGGAGTTCGAAAGATTGAAGTCGTCAGGGATTTCATTGAACTTGGATCTACGGTCAATGGCCGTGGGAGCAGCAGTCAAGAAATCAGACATAGTATCCCACTGGGCAAATCAGCTGCAAAAGACTGCTTGAAAGTGTTAAAAAGCAAAGATGCCACTTTGAGGACTAAGAGGTGCCTGACCCAAGCCATGGTATTTTCAATTGCCTCATATGCAGGTGAAAGCTTGGTGATGAATAAAGAAGAAGGAAGAATTGTTGGTGAAGAATATTGAATCAAACATGGACTTCCAGAAGAAGAAATACATCTGTCTTGGAGCAAATTCAGCCAGAATGTACCAAAGAAGCAAATGAGACTTCATCTCACATGCTTTGGTCACGTTCTCAGGATGGACCAGTCCCTGGAGAAGGACATGATACTTGGTAGAGTGGAGGGTCTGCGAGAAAGAGGAAGACCCTCAATGAGATGGGTTGGCACAGTGGCCGCAACAATGGATCTAAACATAGCAACCATTGTTTGCATAGCACAGGACCAGGCAGTGTGTTGTTTTGTTTTGTCAAATTTTTATTGTGATTCAGGTGAAAGTTTACACAGCACATTCATTTTCTGTACAGCAGCTCACATACACTTTGTCTCATGACATTGACTGTAATTCCCTGCAATGTAACAGCTCCCCTCCCACTTCCTTCCTATAGTTATCTCTTCCCTGTGTCCTTCCCTCCCATGCACTCCCACCCCCTGAGCTGTTTCCTCCTGTATACACTGCCCTTCTGTTCTCCCAGGATTGATCGCTCCAAGGGGTGTATCTACCTGATGTAAATGTTCACCCCATATGCCTGTCTGTTGTTTGGCTGGAAGTCACAGGAGTGAGTTCAGTTCCAGATCTGAAGGGTAACTAGGGAGGACTTCTCTCTCTCACTGCCCTACAGTTGACTCTAACTCATAGAGATCCCTCCTTGGATTTCCGAGGTGGTATCACTACAGAGGTAGATTGCCCAATCTTCCTTCTGAAGACCAGGCAGTGTTTAATACACAAGGTCATTATGAGTTGGAACCAACTCCATGACACCTAACAACAACAACAACAACTAGTAGTGGCTAGGCTGCTGGTTTCAGAGCTACTGTATTTGCGAGACTGATGGCTTTTGAGGGTACTGCAAAGTAGGGAGAAATGTATGGGATTTGGACAAGTAAAAACATCACAAGACTTTTCTCTTTTACCAAGAGTCATCCACTTTTCTTGAATAAACACACATAGGATTGATGCAATTCTTTAATTTCCAGAGTTCTGAAAAAGTTACTTTTCACAGTTTTTAACCATTTTTTCTCATTGCTTTTCTGGAGGAATGGATTTTGTTTTTCCTTTTTCCGTCATCCTAGAAGTCGTGTTTATGATATAGGAAAGCAAAACCCCTACAAACTTTTGAGTCCTGCTCATTCTCCTGCTAGATAAGCATGGCTACAGTGATAATTAGGACTTCTGTTTATCAAAAAGGAGCTCTGGTGGTGTAATGGTTAAGGCATTTGGCTGCTAACCGAAAGGTCTGTGATTCAAACCCACCAGCCGCCCTGTGGAAGAAAGATGGGGCAGTCTGCTTCCATAAAGATCGAAAACCTTGGGAACCCAAGGGGCTGCTATGAGTTAGAATTGACTCAATGGCAATGAGTTAGGTTTTTGTTTTGGTTTATCAAAAAACACCATTAATAGAATGAAAATGGATGCCAAAGAATGGAAGATGGTATCTATAATCCATGTAACTAACCAAGGATTCCCACAAATCAGCTCAGGACCATAGTCACAGGGGACATCAAGCTCAATTGGCATGACATACTACACAAAACATTCCTCCTACTTTGGCGAGTAGTGACTGGGATCTTAAAAGCTTGCAAGCAGCCATCTAGATGCAACAATGGGTCTCTCCTCATCCAGAGCAAAGAAGAATGAAGAAAACCTAAGATACATGGAAACAATTAGTCCTAGTGACTTATACACCATGTGATCTGCAGCCTATATGACTATGAGACCAGAAGAAATGGATGGTGCCCAACTACCACTGTCAACCACTTGGAGGGGGATCTATGTAGGAGATGCTGGATAGAGAGGGAAAACAATATGGAACAAAACTCAAAATCATCTGGAGAAAAAAAAATGGGGGGGGGGACCAGGTTTGCTGGTCTGATAGA
>NW_006922328.1:211440-215244 GCF_000298275.1 Orycteropus afer afer
AAAAAAAAAAAAAAAGGAAGAAAGAAAGGAAAAGCAGGAGCTTTTTTTCTTTTTTTCTTTTTTTTTAACGAAGTCAAATTTTAAAAAAATATATAGATTTAAAGCCTTGGAAACTTGCCGAAGTTCTCTATGAGTTAGAGGTGACTCAACGGCAGTGAATTTTTTTTTTTTTTCATTTTACAAAGACTATGGCTAGAAGTAATGTATCAGACAGTGTTTCATTGCTATTCACAAGGTTTTCACTGTCTGATATATTACTAGAAAATTTTATGAATAACCCTGAAACATTGTCCAGTATAATGCTAGAAGATGAGCCCCTCAAGTATGTACTCAAAATACGACTGGGAAAGAGCTGCCTCCTCAGATTAGAACTGACCTTAATGATGTGGATGGAGTAAAGCTTTTGGGACCTCCATGTGCTGATGTGGCATGACTCAAAATGGGAGTAAACAGCTGCAAAGATCCATTAATAATTGGAACATGGAATGTACGAAGTAGGAATCTAGGAAAATTGGAAGTTGTCAAAAATGAAATGGAATGCATCAAGATCTATATTCTAGGCATTAGTGAGCTGAAATGGACTGGTTTTGGCCATTTTGAATCAGACGACCATATGATATACTATGCTGGGAATGACAAATTGAAGAAGAATGATGTGGCATTCATTGCCACAAAAAATGTTACAATATCTATCCTGAAGTACAATGCTGTCAGTGATAGGATAATAACCATATGCCTACAAGGAAGATAAGTTAATACTACTGTTATTCAAATTTTACACACCAGGCACCAAGGGCAAAGACAAGGAAATTGAAGATTTTTTACCAACTTTTGCAGTCTGAAATTAATCAAAGATATATTAATTATTACTGGTGATTGGAATGCAAAAGTTAGAAACAAAGAAGAATCACCAGTAGTTGGAAAATATGGCCTTGAAATGACACTGGAGAGTGCATGAAAGAATTTTGCAAGACCAATGACTTATTCATTGCAATTACCTTTTTTCAGCAACACAAATGGTGGCTGTACACATGGACTTCACCAGATGGAGTACACAGGAATCAGATCGAATACATCTGTGGCAAGAGGCAATGGAGAAGCTCACTATCTTCAGTCAAAACAAGACTAGGAGCTGACTGTGGAACAGACCATCAACTGCCCATATGCAAGTTCAAGTTGAAGCTGAAGACAATTTAAAAAGTCCACAAGAGCCAAATATGACCTTGGTTTTATCCTTTCTGAATTTAGAGATCACTTAAAGAATAGATTTGATGCATAGAATACTAATAACCTAAAACCAGGTGAATTGTGGGATGACATCAAAAACATCACCCATGAAGAAAGCAAAAGGTCACTAAAAAGACAGGCAAGGAAGAAAGACCAAAATGGATGTCAGAAGAGACTCTGAAACTTGCTCTTGAAAGGAGAGTAGCTAAAGCAAATGGAAGAAATGACAAGATAAAAGAGCTGAACAGAAGATTTCAAAGAGCAGCTTGAGAAGACAAAGTCAAGTATTAAAAAAGAAATGTGCAAAGACCTGGAATTAGAAAACCAAAAGGGAAAAATACACTCGGCATATCTCAAACTGCAAGAACTAAAGAAAAAATTCAAGCCTCAAGCTGCAATATTGAAAGATTCTGTAGGCAAAATATTGAATGATGTAAAAAACATCAAAAGAAGATGGAAGGAATACAGAGTCATTTTACCAAAAAGAACTGGTCGATGTTCATCCATTTCAGGAGTTGGCATATGATTAAGAACCAATGGTATTGAAGGAAGAAATTGAAGCTTCCTTGAAAGACTTGGCAAAGAATAAGGCTCCAGGAATTGATGGGAATACCCATTGAGATGTTTCACCAAACAGATACTGCACTTGTTGTTGTTGTTGTTATGTGCCGTCAAGTCAGCCCTGAGTTACTCATTTGTCTATGCCAAGAAATTTGGAAGACAGGTACCAACCAACTGACAAGAAGAGATCCATATTTGTACCCATTCCAAAGAAAAGTGATCCCACAGAATGTGGAAATTACTGAATAATATCATTTTTATCACATGCAAGCAAATCTTGCTGAAGATGATTTAAAACTGGTTGCATCAATATATTAACAAAGAACTTCCAGAAATGCAAGATGGATTCCGAAGAGGACGTGGAACAAGGAGTCTCATTGCTGTTGTCAGAAGGATCTTGGCGGAAAGCAAAGAATACTAGAAAGATGTGTGCTTGTGTTTTATTAATTATGCAAAAGCATTTGATTGTGTGGATCATAACAAATGATGGATAACACTGAGAAGAATGGGAATTGAGGACACTTAATTGTGCTCATGAGGAACCTGTACATGAACCAGGAGGCTGTTGTTTGAGCAGAACAAGGGGATACTTCATGGTTTAAAATCAAGAAGGGAGTGTATCAGGGTTGTATCCTTTTACTGTACTTATTCAATCTGTATGCTGAGCAAATAATCCGAGAAGCTGGACTCTATGAAGAAGAACATGGCATCAGGATTGGAGGAAGAGTCATTAACAACCTGCAATATGCAGATGACACAACCTTGCTTGCTGAAAATGAGAATGACTTGAAGCACTTACTGATGAAGATTGAAGACTACAGTTGGCAGTATGGGTTATATCTCAACATAAAGAAAATGAAAATCCTCACAACTGGACCAATAAGCAGCATCACGATAAATGGAGAAAACATTGAGGTTGTCAAAGATTTCATATTACTTGGTTCCATAGTCAACACCAATGGAAGCAGAAGTCAAGACATCAGATGACAAACCTCTTTAACAAAGAAAAGAGAAACCAATTGACAGAGATACAGGAGATAATCCTGGAGCCCTGAGGTTTGAAAGGAACTATACAGAAGTGGATTAGGCACCAACTAGTGGAAAAACCTGAATGAAAAACATGACCTAAGAATAGGCTTCATTTGCCAAGGACGGCAGGGATGTACGGGGGGGCAGACAATGGGAAAGGAGACAGGTCATGAGTGTGTAAGAGCTGCCAACTAGAGAACAGAGGAGCACAGCACAGTCCTTTGCTTATGCAGATAAGATACAAAGAAAACGAAAATCGTGGGCAAGTCACTCCAACATAAAAATGCCAGTTAAATATAAACACAAAAATATCACAATGCCTCGGAGACAACAGAGCATTACAATCCACACAAAGAAGCAAGATAAAGCAGGAGGAACAAGGGACCAGGATACAGACCCAAAACACATCCCTAAGGAAGACTCAGCATTGGAACTCCCTGATAAGGAATTCAAAAGAATTATATTTAGGTACTTTCAATGCATTGAGAGACAGATCAAGGAAAACACTGAGAAAATTGAGGAAAACACAGAGAAACCCCTAGAACAATTTTTTTGAAAGACAATACAAGAACAAAGGGACAAAATAAATGAAAAATTAGAAATGATACAAAATCTACAGACAGAAATCCTGAGGATTAATACTAAATTTTCAGAAATAGATAACACATTAAAGGGGCAAAGGAATAGAATTGAATCAATGGAAGACAGAATTAGTGAGATTGAAGGCAAATACCTCAATACTTCTTTGGAAAGGGATCAATCAGAAAAAGGATTAAAAAAAAAAAAATGAAGCCTAAGGTTCATGTGGGAGCTCTGGTAGCAAAGTGCCTAAGGCACTTGACTGCTAACCAGAAGGCTGGTGGTTCAAATCCATCAGCCATTCCTCAGAAGGAAGATTGGGCAATCTACTTCTGTAGTGATACTGCCTCAGAAACCCAAGGAGGAGTCGCTATGAGTCAGGTCCGACTCGACGGCACATAACAACAA
>NW_006922328.1:217924-220238 GCF_000298275.1 Orycteropus afer afer
ACAAAGTTCTGATTTCTTGGCAGAAACCATGCAGGCGAGAAGACAATGGGATGGTGTATATAAAACTCTGAAAGAGAAAAATTTCCAACCTAGAATTATGTACCCAGCAAAATTGTCCCTCAAATATGATGGTGAAATTAGGACATTTCCAGATAAGCAGAAATTAAAGGAATTTGTTAAAACCAGACCAAACTTACAAGAGACACTAAAAGGAGTCCTTTGGACAGAGAACCAACAACAGCAAACAACAACCGACCATAACACACATGATGACATAACCCAGAAACCAACTCAGTTATAAAAGTATCCAAAGTAAATAAGCCTACAAGATTGTAAATGGAACCAGAGACATCAATTGACAGATAAGGACAACTACAAACCAAAAAGAAGGAAAAAACAAAACAAAACTGTGTAGTTATAGAACTTCTAAATGGTAGGGATGTCAAGACAACTACAAGATAGAACGGACTGTTCTAAACTTGGGAAGAAAACTATAAATCACAAGAGAACCTCAAATAAAAATGATAAACCTTCCAATCAAAATAAAAAAGGACCAGCACAAATATTTAGCAAATACTCAAAAAATAGCAACAAAGGATGTGATAAACAGTTCATAAACAAAACGAGCTCAGCACAGAAAATTACATGGAACAAAGAAACACCATGAAAAAGTAAGTAACAAAATGATAGCAACAAATTCATATTTGTCAATAATTACATATCTGACAAGGGACTTATCTCTAAAATTTATAGAAAACTCCAGCACCTCCACAACAACAAGATTAACAATCCAATTTAAAAATGGGGGCAGAAGACATGATAGACACTTCACCAAAGAGAGTATTCAGGCAGCCAGCAAATACATGAAGAAATGTGCATGATCATTATCCATCAGAGAGAGAGAAACTGAGACAACAATGAGATACCATCTCACCCCAGCACTAATGGCAAAGTTCAACAAGACAGAAAATAACAAATGATGGTGTGCATGTGTGGGACTGTAAAATGATACAAACACTGTGTTAAAAAGCTGGAATTAGAAATACCATTTCACCCAACAATCCCATTACTAGGTATATAAGAAGTGAGAGCCAGGACAAGAACAGATATATGCACACCCAGGTTCATCGCAGCACTATTTACAATAGCAAAGAGATGGAAACAACCTATGTGTGCATCAACAGAAGAATGGATAATCAAACTATGGTACATACACACAATAGAATACTACGCAACCCTAAAGAATAATGTAGAATCTGCAAAACACTGCATAACGTCATGAACTTGGAGGACATTATGCTGAGTAAAATAAGTCAATCATAGAAGGACAAATATTGTATTAGTCCCTTATTGTAAAAGTCAATGGAAGGTTTCTATATGGAAAGAACTCTTCTTTGTCGGTGGGAGGGGAGGGGCAGGAACACTGCAAAAAAAAAAAAAGCATTGACTCATGTCACTTTAATTTTGTGTATTTCACTGTACATAAATTATATTTCAATAAAATGCATTTAAAAAAAGAGAACAACAACAAAAAAAAAAGACATCAGACAACATATTGCAGTGGGAAAATCTGCAGCAAAAGACCTCTCAAGTGCTGAAGAGCAAAGATGTCTCCTTGAAGATTCAGGTGCACCTAACCCAAGCCACTCCTCGGAAGGAAGATGGAGCAATCTACTTCCGTAGTGATACTGCCTCGGAAACCCAAGGAGGGGTCGCTATGAGTTGGATCCGACTCAACGGCACATAACAAAAACAATAACAACAACAACCCAAGCCATGGTATTTTCAGTCACTTCATACGCATGTGAGAGCTGGACAATAAACAAGGAAGACTGAAGAAGAGTTGATGCTCTTGAGTTGTGGTGTTGGCAGAGAATACTGATGGTATCGTGGCCTGCCAAAAGAACTAATAGGTCTGTTCTGCAAAAAGTGCAGCTGGAATGCTCCTTGGAAGCGAGAATGGCCAGATTTCATTTGACCCACTTTGGTCATGTTTTCAGAAGGAACCATTACCGGAGAAGGATGTCATGCTTGGTAGTGTGGAGGGTCAGCAAAAAGGGGAAGGCCCTTATTGAGATGGACTGACACAGTGGCTGCAACGATGGGCTCAGGTGTAGGAAGGATCATGAGGTTGGCACAGGACCAGGCAGTGTTTCATTCTTTTGTACATGGGGTCGCTATGAGTCAGAGCTGACTTGACAGCACCTAACAACAACAACAGGCGCTCTGGTAGCATAGTGCCTAAGGCACTTGACTGCTCACCAGAAGGCTGGCGGTTCAAACCCACCAGCCACTCCTCGGAAGGAAGGTTGGG
>NW_006922328.1:220338-221957 GCF_000298275.1 Orycteropus afer afer
CAGCCACTCCTCGGAAGGAAGGTTGGGCAATCCTACTTCTGTAGTGATACTGCCTCGGAAACCCAAGGAGGGGTCGCTATGAGTCGGGGCCAACTCCACGGCAAACAACAACAGCAACAACAATAACATGCCTAGAAGGGCCATAGTAAGTAATTCACTGACACACATTTTGATAATGGTCATATCGTCAGAAATGTTAGGGTTGTAGCAATTATTTTTCCTTTTAATAATTTTGCTTTCAGAAACAATATTCTTTTTTAAAATAATATTTTTTGATGGTTTTGGTGAAGGTTTACACAGCAGTTTAGGTTCTCATTCAGCAATTTCTACACAAGTTGTTCACTGACATCAGGGAACATTCTCATGATTTCCATTTGGGTTGTTCTGTTTCCCTGCATCTAGTCTCCCTGTTCCCTTACATTCTCATCTTTGTTTTAAAGTCATTGTTGACTATTTGATCTTCTAGAGATGATTTTTTAAAGGAGCCCAGTACTCACAGATATTCTTCATGTTGCAAGTCAATCTGTTATTTTGCTAAAAGGTGTTCTCAGGGGCTAGCTTCTATTCCAGGTTTAAAGAGTATCTCAGAGCTATTAGGAGTCCTCCAGTTTCAACCAGACCAGTAGGACTTTGTTTTGTTTTGTTTTAGGAATTTAAGGTTCTATTTCACATTTTTCTCCCATCTCATCAGGGTCCATCTATTGTGGCCCTGGTCAGAATGGCAGGTAGTGGTTGCAGGGCACCATCTAGCTCTTCTGATCTCAGGGTAGATGAGGCTATGGTTTGTGTAGACTATTAGTCCTGCAGGCTAGTTTCTTCTCTGAGACTTTCTTTTCCTTCAGAAAGAATGTTATTTTAATGAAAGGCATGGACATGAGAAAAGTGCTACAAACGGGGGACTAATGACTTACTTTGAGAGTCTGATGCATCCTTGGTCTCTCTGGGCCCCTGTAATTTCCAATGCTCGTTCCAGCTTCCAAATGCTCTCTGTCCACGATGAACATGATCTCATTTGTGAATCAAGGGTAGCAAGTTAAAGTAAGAGAATTTTATTCAGCAGAATTGCAAGAATTAAAAGAACTAGTAGCGGCAAAGGTTCAGAGAAGGATGCATTCCCATATGTTGCTGGAAAGAAGTCTGGCAGCAAAAAGTCCTGGTGGCATGATGGTTAAGAGCATGGCTGCTATAACATACTACAAAGAAACACAGTTCCACATCCTACTTTGGTGAGTAGCATCTGGGCTCTTAAAACCTTGCAAGCAGCCATCTAGATGCAACAATGGGTCTCTCCTTGTCCATAGCAAAGAAGAATGAAGAAGACCAAAGGTGCAGAGGAACAATTAGTCCAAGGGACTAGTGGACCATGTGATCCTGAGCCTATATGACCATGAGACCGGAAGAACTAGATGGTGCCTGGCTACCACTGTCAACCACTCAGAGGGGGCATTGGTGCAGGACATCCTGAATAGAGTGAGATAACAATGTGGAACAAAACTCAAAATCATTAAAAAAAAAAAAGACTAGGTTTGCTGGTCTGATAGAGCCTGGTGAGACCCCTGAGACTATGGCCCCTAGCTGCCCTTTAGGTCTGGAATTGAACTCACTCCTGTGGCTTCCAG
>NW_006922328.1:222948-224714 GCF_000298275.1 Orycteropus afer afer
GATCTTGGATACACTCCCCATTTAGACATACCTAATTGTTTAGCTTGTTCACCTATCTATCCGTCCATATACCCATGTTTGCTTTCACTGACAACTCAGTACTGAGATACATTCCTCTTGGAGACATCAATCGAGGGAGAACAGAAGGGCAGTGTTTGCACAGGGAGACACCTCAGAAGGCGGCAGTGCAGGGGAGGGAAGGACACGGGGAAGAGGTAACCACAGGGAGGAAGTGGGAAGAGAGCTGGTGCATTGTGGGGAATTGCAGTCAATGTCATGAGACAAAATGTGTATGAACTGCTGTATGGGAGGTGAATTTGCTCTGTAAACTTTCACCCAAATTACAATAAAAATTAAAAAAGGAAGAAGAATCTGCCTGCTAACTAAAAGGCTTTGGGTTCAAACCCACCGAGCAGCTCGGTAGCATAGAGACTTGATGATCTGCACCCAGAAAGATGACACCCCAGAAAACCCTGTGGGGCAGTTCTACTCTGTAACATACCAAAACCCACTGCCTTCAAGTTGTATCAGACTCATAGGGACCCCTCCTTGGGTTTCCAAGGCTGCCAATCTTCACAGAAGCAAAGCCCAAACCACACCCACTGGAAGCAAAGCCCAAACCAAATTCACTGCCATTGACTTGACTTGACTCATAGCGACCCCTCCTTGGGTTTCCGAGGCGGTATCATTACGGAAGTAGATTGCCCAACCTTCCTTCTGAGGAGTGACTGGTGGGTTTGAACCACCAGCCTTCTGGTTAGCAGTCAAGTGTCTTAGGCACTACGCTACCAGAGATCATTGTAGCAATTAACAAACAAACAAACAAAAACTAGATCAGTGTGTACCGGTAGTGAAATATCTCTAAGTTACATGCTGTCAAATGGAAATAGCATATTTCTGAAAAGACACTCAATGCTACATAATACATATGAAAATACAACATCCACAGAAAGCAAAACTATCGATTTCTATTTTGACATATGCCAGCTTCTATGTAAATATGCAGAAAAATGTCCACAGGGATTCACACCCAACTGATGAACAGGAGTTACTTTTAGGGAGGTGAATGAGATTAGAAAGTGTTCACCATGGAGACTCTTGCTTTATTTTCATTGTTTGACTATTTCAAAACAAGAATATATTTATGTATTATTATTATCTTTAATTAAGGGCAAAAAAGTTTTAAAAGCTGGTCTAGATAGTTGTAGTTCAAAGGACTCGAAGCAGAAGTCAAGAGTAGTTTTGGGGACAGCATAGAATGGTCTCAAGGAATTGACCAAACACCAATTGAGATGTTTCAACAAACAGATGCAACGCTGAAAGTGCTCACACATCTATGCCAAGACATTTGGAAGACAGCTACCTGGCCAAACTACTGGAAGAGATCCACACTGTAACACCCAAAAGAATGTGGAAATCATCAAACAATATTTTTAATATCACATGCAAGTAAATCTTTGCTGAAGATAATTCAGAAAAGTTTGCAGCAGTATACCAACAAGGAAGTGCTAGAAATTCGAGCTGGATTCAGAAGACATGGAATGAGGGTATCATTGCTGCTGTCAGATGGACTTGGCTGAAAGCAGAGAATACCAGAGAGATGTTTACCTGTGTTTTAGTGACTGTGGTGGTTATGTTGTGTGTCAACTTGGCTGGGCCTGGTTGAATGGCTGGGCAGCTGGTGGTAGTTATTCCCCATGATGAGACTGGCAATCGACTCCATGGTGGGATCTACCACAAGCAGCTGAGTAGCTGCCTTAGGGATG
>NW_006922328.1:224934-226247 GCF_000298275.1 Orycteropus afer afer
AGGAGGCAGAGCTGGACCCCAAGGTTGAGGGGCTCTCACCCAGCCCCTAGAGCCTGGCACTTTGAACTTGGACTTAAAGCCTCCAAACTCTAAGAATAAACTCCTGTTTGGTAAGGCCATCCCATTTGTGGTATATTCTTGTCAGAGTGGCACTAGGGAACCAGGACAGTGACTATGCAAAGGCATTTGACTGTGTGGACCATAACACAATATGGATAACATTGCAAAGAATCAGAATTCAAGAACACTTAATTGTGCTCATGTGGAACCTGTACATATTGCAAGAGATGGTCGTTTGAACAGAATAGGGGATACCACATGGTTTAAAACAAGGAAGAGTGTGTATCAGGGTTGCATCCTTTCACCATACTTATTCACGCTGTATGCTGAGTAAATAATCCTCGAAGCTGGACTCTATGAAGAAGAACGCAGCATCAGGAGTCGAGGAAGACTCATTAACAACCTGCAATACGCAGATAACACAACCCTGCTTGTGGAAAGTGAAGAGGACTTGAAGCACTTATTGATGAAGATCAAAGACACGGTCCCTGCAAAGATGGGCTCAAACACAACAAGGATTAGGAGGGTGCACAAGACTGGCTAGTGTTTCATTCTGTTGTACACAGGCTTGCTATGGGCTGGAAACAACTCAACGACACCTAACAACAGCAACAATATACAAATGTATGTGTACATATCTACCAATGTCACCACACATATATTTTTAGTTGTTATTACTGGGAGCTCTAGTGGCATAGTGCCTAAGGCACTTGACTGCTAACCAGAAGGCTGGTGGTTCAAACCCATCAGCCACTCCTCGGAAGGAAGATGGGGCGATCTACTTCTGTAGTGATGTTTGTTGTTGTGTGCCATCGAGTCGGACCTGATTCATAGCGACCCCTCCTTGGGTTTCTGAGGCAGTATCACTGCGGAAATAGATTGCCCAACCTTCCTTCCAAGGCGTGGCTACTGCCTTGGAAACCCAAGGAGGGGTCGTTATGAGTCAGGTCTGACTCGAGGGCACATAACAACACAATAGCTGATACTGAAAAATTCTATATATTACAGCATTTACAAAATCGTCCCTTTTTCTTGTATCCTTCTTAGTGTCATCATTTACCTCAGTCAAGTTGGCCTGATGTCCCTTTATCTGGTGTACCCTTTCATCACTGAAACTGGCAAGTACATACTGTCTAGAAGGTGATTTTGACTCACTATCTTTGAAGCTCTGGTAGCATAGTGGCTAAGACACTTGCCTGCTAACCAGATGGCTGGCGGTTCAAACCCACCAGCCACTCCTCGGAAGGAAGGTT
>NW_006922328.1:227117-229321 GCF_000298275.1 Orycteropus afer afer
TTCATTCTTCTTTGCTCTGGACGAGGAGAGACCCATCGTTGCATCTAGATAGCAGCTTGCTAGCTTTTAAGATCCCAGTTGCTACTCACCAAAGTAGGAGGTGGAACAATATTTTGTATAGTATGTTATGCCAATTGAGCTTGATGTCCCCTGTGACTGTGGTACCTCTGAGTGGTCTTGAACCCCCGACCCTTTGGTCAGCAGCCTAGCTTGTGACCCATTCACATCAGCCAAGATGTCACATACACCCTATTAGAACTTTTTCCAGAATGCTCTCTCACAAATGGAAAAGGACAACTGGCTTTGTTCCGACAGGATACCCTTCTCTGCTTCACCCGCAGAGTTGTGGCTCTTGCTGGTACTGCTACACGCTCAAGGTGACCATGACTGTGGGTCCAGAGTTCAACCTCATTCTATGAAAATGGCAAAAAACTTGTCTTTATGTTCATCTGTTGACTTACTTAACATTAAAAAAAAAATAAACACAGGAAAGTTTTGAAAGATTATGCAAGAAAAGTATTTTAGACAAGCTCTGGCAGAAGAAACTTGAATCGTTACATGAGTTAATCATCACTGGCCGAAAAGAGCCGGATGGCAATTCTGTGAGAACAGCTATTAAATCGAGGGCATTGGATTCTTCTAGCTAATTTTCTCTTTTTCTGGCTCATCTCCACCTGCCTTGAATTCCTGAGAACTTGATCCAGACACAGTTAAAAATCCACAGGACTTCAGGATTCTGGAGTTCTTTGAAACAGACAGTTGTCGGAAGCAAATGTCAACTTTCAAACCTCGGTGAAAATATCCTAATATTAGAGTTTTATTGCCTCTAAGAAGATGTATGATGCCAAAGATATAGTCTATATAATAAATGTCTACTCTGGTGGCTTAGTGGGTAAGGCATTTGGCTGCTAACCAGAAGGTCAGTGGTTCAAACCCACCAGCTGCTCTGCCGAAGGAAGATGGGGTGATCTACTTTTGTAAGGATTTACAGCCTCAGAAACCCAATGGGCATCACTATGAGTTGGAATCGAGTTAATGACAGTGACTTTTTCTTTGGTACTCTTAATACTGTTGTTGGTGGTGTTGTTATGTGCTCATAGCGACCCCTCCTTGGGTTTCCGAGGCAGTATCAATATGGAAGTAGATTGCCCAACCTTTCTTCCGAGGAGTGGCTGGTGGGTTTGAACTGCCAGCCTTCTGGTTAGTAGTCAAGTGCTTTAGGCACTATGCTACCACAGCTCCTACTCTCAGTACTATGTATTCCTATTTGTAGGGAGTCCTGGTGGTACAATGGTTAAACACTCAGTTGTTAAACAAAAGGTTGGCAGTTCAAACCCATCCAGCAGTTACCTAAGGGAAAGACCTGGTGATCTTGCACCTGGTCAGCTGCATCACTAGGACTGGTGTCACCCAATGCAGTAACTCACAGTGTCACCCCCCAGGGACCTCGTCCAGTACCAGATCACACAATATTCTTAGCAGTATCTCTACGGAAGTAGATTGCCATACCTTCCATCCAGGAAGTGGCTGGTGGGTTTGAACCACCAGCCATCTGGTTAGCAGTCAAATGCTGTAGGCACTTTATTATCAGTTTTAATCATAAAATAAAATGTGATAACATTATAATACCATGGCTTGGGTTAAGTGCATCTTAGTCTTCAAGGAAATATCTTTGCTCTTCAACACTTGAAAGAGGTCTTTTGCAGCAGATTTGCCCAATGCAATAAATACATTGTCTGATGTCTTGACTGCTGTTTCCATTGACGTTGGTTGCAGGACCAAGTAATATGAAGTCTTTGACAACTTCAATCTTTCTCCCATTTATCGTGACGCTGCTTATTGGTCCAGTTGTGAGGATTTTTGTTTTCTTTATGTTGTGGTGTAATCCATCCTGCAGACTGTGGTCTTTAATCTTCATCAGTAAATGCTCCAAGTCATCCTCACTTCCAGCAAGCAAAGTTGTGTCATCTGCGTATCTCAGGCTGTGAACGAGCCTTCCAAATATCTTTCTTAGATTATATGAATGTTGTTGTTGTTGTTATGTGCGGTAGAGTCAAACCCGACTCATAGCGACCCCTCCTTGGGTTTCCGAGGCAGTATCACTGCGGAAGTAGGATTGCCCAACCTTCCTTCCGAGGAGTGGCTGGTGGGTTTGAACCGCCAGCCGTCTGGTTAGCAGGCAAGTGTCTTAGCCACTATGCTAC
>NW_006922328.1:229611-232214 GCF_000298275.1 Orycteropus afer afer
CGTGCAGATGAAACCATGTGATTCGAAGCATCATTGTGATTGGGTAACAATGACCAATCGGCTCTGACCATGTTAGAAAACATTGGAAACATTCGAAAGCATGGACTTTTAGCCTGGTGGGTGTATGGATACATGTAAGCCGGCCTTATGAGGGGGGAAAAAAAAAGTTTCTGTTATAACTACAGGAATATTTTTATAAAATATAATAAATTTCTACTGAAACACTGCACAAAAATTTCATAGACAGGCATTTTGCTGTCACCTGCTCTGACGGTGACATGCTGCGCCATCCACATGCATGGCATCTGATATCTGTTTTCATAAAGATTACAGCCAAGACTACCCTACGGGGCAGGTGTGCTCTGTCAGGTGTGGTCGCTATGAGTCAAAACTGACTCCACAGCACCCAGCTACGACAGCATTCCTGTCTGTAATGGCCCGCCATCCCCTAAGTGCACTGATAGTTTTATGCTTTGCAGAATTAGCATCTTTCAATTTTCCTTATAAAACAAGAACGGTCTGGCAAGCAAAACGGGACTGTAGGGGCTAGGGATTTGGAATTCCAGTTTAGACTTCACCAGTGACTCACAGGGTCTTGGGCAAGTGCGAGCATCTCCGGCTTCGATTTTTTTTTTTTTTTTTTTTTCTCTATAAAACAAGGTTAGGTAACGATGCCTCGTAAACATGATCTGATTTGTTAGGACGAATGTCATGACCGCATCAGCCTGAAATGTGGACGAGAGGGAGACGTGGAGGAGAGACACTTAGGATAGTGAAAGAAGAGAAGGGTTTAGACCTGCACGGGAACAGTCAGGCCCACCCACCTGGCTGGGGGCAGGGTGAGGGAGTGGGCGCTGGCAGCAAGCCCATCTTGAAAACAGCTGCTGTTTGTACGTTGTGGTGCGTTTAGTGATATTTAAGGTAACTCTGGGAAGCACTGGGGGCGCAGTGGTAGAATTCCCACCTTCCATGTTGAAGACCCGGGTTCGATTCTCAGGTAGTGCACCGATGCGCACCCACCCACCGTCGTCAGTGGAGGTCTCTGTGCTGCTACGATGCAGAACAGCGTTCAGCAGAGGTTCCAGGCAGAGAGAGACTAGGAAAGAAGTCCTGGCAATCCCCTTCTGAAGACGAGCCAAGGAAAACTCCATAGGTCACAGTGGTCCCATTCACACCCAGCTACGAAATGGCACTGGGCCGAGCAGAATTTCATTCCATCGTGCACGGGGTCGCCGTGAATCAGGGGCAACGTGACAGCAGCTAATCGCAACAGCGTTTTGACTTTTAGTAAATTGCATAATATATGTTGTTGTTGTTGTTGTTATGTCCCGTTGAGTCATTTCTGACTCATAGCAACCTTATGTACAACAGAGCAAAACACTGCCTGGTCCTGCGCCAGCTCCATGATTCCTGCTCCACCTGAGCCCATCACTGCTGTCACCATGTCAATCCACCTCATTGAAGGCCTTCCCCTCTTTCGTTGACCCTCCACCCTACCAAGCATGACATCCTTCTCCAGGGAATGGTCCCCTCTGACAACATGACCAAAATAGGTGAGACGAAGTCTGGCCATTCTTGCTTCCAAGGAGCATTCTGGCTGCACTTTCTCCAGGACAGATCTGTTAGTTCTTTTAGCAGTCCATGGTACCTTCAGCATTCTTCGCCAGCACCACAACTCAAAAGCATCAACTCTTCTTCAGTTTTCCTTATTCATTATCCAGCTCTCACGTGCATACGAGGCGATTGGAAACACCATGGCTTGGGTCAGGCACACCTTAGTCTTCAAAGAGACATCTTTGCTCTTCAGCACTTTAAAGAATCTTTTGCAGCAGATTTGCCCAGTGCAATACGTCATGTGATGTCTTTACTGCTGCTTCCATTGGTGATGATTGTAGAACCAAGTAATATGAAGTCCTTGACAACTTCAATCTTTTCTCCATCTATCATGATGCTGCTCACTGGTCCAGTTGTGAGGACTTTTGTTTTCTTTATATTGAAGTGTGATCCATACTGCAGACTGTAGTCTTTAATATGTGTTACATACGACTATATATGATACACCATGAATATAGAAGACGTATTGTGAATACGTGTGTGTGTGTAGACATGTGGTGTTTCAGATGTCTTCAATGAATGCTTTTATTATCTCTGTAATTTTCCAAACCACCTCTCATGTCTCAGTTTGTTGTCCTGTGGTGGCTTGGTAGCTACTGTGAGGCTGGAGGCTATGCCACCGATATTTCAAATGCCAGCAGGACCATCCATAGTGGATAGGTTTCAGTGGAGCTTCCGGACTAACACAGACTGGAAAGAAAGATGGTGCCATCCACTTCTGAAAAAGTTGGCTGCTGTGGGATTGTGCCCAAGACCATGTATAGGGTCGGCAGACAATGGATCTACAAGTGTATTGGTATGTTCTGTAAGAATTCACAGGGGTATAGTAGAGCTGACAAGGGGCAAGGTGGTAGTTACTGCTTGGTCACAGCCAGCTACCCAGAGGGAGTGAGTAGTTGAACCTGAGGGCTCGGGACCATAGTCACAGGGGACATCAAGCTCAATTGGCATAACATACTACACAAAACATTGTTCCACCTCCTACTTTG
>NW_006922328.1:233429-234651 GCF_000298275.1 Orycteropus afer afer
AAACAACAACAAATATTGCTTAGTATATCATTCTGAAGAAAAATAGATTCAAATATATGGACTTTACAACTGATTCACCCTCTTAAATTATTTATATCTTGTGTACTTTTGGGTTTTTTTTATAGTTTTAGGCTGGAATTATTCCACGCAATTAAAATTTTCTCCACTCATCAAACATTTGTTGATCTTTGTTAATTTATATACAAACCAGTAATCAAAACAAAGCTTTACTCTCCCTTGAGCCTCCTGTTACGGCTTCACTTCTCTCCCAGTAACCCAAACCCACTGCCATCAGTTGATTCCCACTCACAGCCCCTAGAGGACAGAGTGGAACTGCACCACAGGGTTTCCAAGGCTGTCAGTCTTCACAGAAGCAAAGCCCAAACCACACCCACTGGAAGCAAAGCCCAGACCAAAGTCACTGCCATTGACTTGACTTGAGTCATAGCGACCCCTCCTTGGGTTTCCGAGGCAGTATCACTACAGAAGTAGATTGCCCCATCTTCTAGGTAACCAAAACAATTGCCAAGGCTCGGTGGACACTGGTCACAGAGAACACGTCCACTGGAAATGGTGCCATCACTGTACAATCATTGAGCCCCTGCTGCACACAAAGTTTGATGCTGATTTTATTTTCGACATCTTCTCAACCAATAACTTTTCTGGCCAAAGGAAGAATGAGTTTCTGAGAAAATACAAAAATGGTGATTTAGCAGCCCAAGACTTTCCTCAAATTCTTTCTCTCTGCTTCCTGAAAAAAAAGGAGCCCCAGTGGAACAACAGTTAAGTGCTTAGTTGCTAACCATAAAGTTGGTGGTTCAAACCCACCCAGTGGCTCTCAGGAGAAAGACTTGATGATGGGTGTCTGTAAAGATGACAGCCAAGGAAACCCTGTGGGGCAGCTCTGTTTGGTTCTCTAGGGCTGCCATGAACTTAAACTGACTCAGCGACGACCCCTACCCAACAACAACCCTCCCTGAGAGGGATTGCCACCTGGAGAACATGGGACAGCCCCTACACTCATTACCATGTTGGCCATGGAATAATCGGGAGCAGATCGTGCTTCATCTGGAGCTATTAAGTAGACTCAACAAGACAGGGGTGAGGCCTGAACTCTGACTGTAGTAGAAATGTTTTATTTCTTCAGCTGGGAGGACAGACATGGGTGTCATTATGTTAATTATTTCTTTTTTGTGTATCTGGGAGCTCCCACCGGAGCTGA
>NW_006922328.1:261739-268885 GCF_000298275.1 Orycteropus afer afer
ACATGACCAAAATAGGTGAGACGAAGTCTGGCCATTCTTGCTTCCAAGGAGCATTCTGGCTGCACTTCCTCCAGGACAGATCTATTAGTTCTTTTAGCAGTCCACGGTACTTTCAGCATTCTTCGCCAGCACCACAACTCAAAAGCATCAGCTCTTCATAAATTTTCTTTATGTTGAAGTGTAATCCATGCTGAAGGCTGTAGTCTTTGATCTTCTTCAGTAACTGCTTCAAGTTTTCTTCACTTTCAGCAAGCAAGGTTGTGTCATCTGTATATTGCAAGTTGTTAATGAGTCTTCCTCCAATCCTAATGCTGCATTCTTTATGTATCCTAGCTTCTTGGATTGTTTGTTCAGCATACAGATTAAATAAGTATGGTAAAAAGATACAACCCTGACACACACCCTTCCTTATTTTAAACCATGCAGTGTCCCCTTGTTCTGTTTGAATGACAGCTTCTTGATCTATGTACAGGTTCCACACGAGCACAATGAAGTGTTCTGGAATTCCCATTCTTCACAATGTTGTCCATAATTTGTGATGATCCACACAGTGCCTTTGCATAGTCAAAAAAACACAGGTAAACATCTGATATTCTCAATTTCACCAAGATCCATCTGACATTCACAATGATATCCTTCGTTCCACGTCCTCTTCTGAATCCAGCTTGAATATTTGGCAGTTCCCTGTCAATATACTGTTGCAACCATTTTTCAACTATCTTCAGTAAAATTTACTTGCATGTGATATTGATGATAATTTTTGATAATTTCCACATTCACTTGGATCACCTTTCTTTGGAATGGGCACAAATATGGATCTCTTCCAGTCTGTTGGCCAGGTCTTCCAAATTTCTTGGCGTAGATGACAGAGTGCTTCCAGTGTTCCATCCATTTGTTGAAACATCTCAGTGGGTATCCCATCAATTACTGGAACCTTGTGTTTCGCCATTTCCTTCAGTGCAGCTTCGACTTTTGCTTTCAGTACCATCTGCTCTTGATCGTATGCTACTTCCTGAAATGATTGAACTTGAACAATTCTTTTTGGTACAATGACCCTGTACACTGCTTCCATCTTCTTTTGATGCTTTCTGTGTTAATGTTTTGCCCATGGAATCCTTCGATATTGCACTTGAGGCTTGAATTTTTTTTTTTTAATTCTGCTTGAGAAATGCCATGGTTGTTCTTCCCTTTTGGTTTTCTAGCTGCACATCTTTGCACATTTCATTATAATACTTTGTCCTCTCCAGTCACCTTTTGAAATCTTTGTTCAGCTCCTCTACTTCATCATTTCTCCCATTTGCTCTAGCTACTCTTTGTTCAGGAGCTCTGGTGGCGTAGTACCTAAGGCATCTGACTGCTAACCAGAAGGCTGGCGGTTCAAACCCACCAGCCACTCCTCGGAAGGAAGATGGGTCAATCTACTTCCATAGTGATACTGCCTCAGAAACCCAAGGAGGGGTCGCTATGAGTCAAGTCAAGTCAATGGCAGTGAATTTGGTTTGTGCTTTGCTTCCAGTGGGCGTGGTTTGGGCTTTCCTTTTTGAAGAATGACAGCCTCAGAAACCCAACGAGGGGTCGCTGTGAGTTGGGTCCGACTCGACGGCACATAACAACAACAACAACTCTTTGTTCAACAGCAAGTTTCAGAATCTCTTCTTACACCTGGTTTGGTCTTTTCTTTGTTTCCTATCTTTTTAATGACCCTTTTGTTTCTTCACGTATAAGGTCTGTGAAAATAGTACAATGGAGACGTCTGACCTCTAACATCACGAGGGACAGAGAGAATCACCAGCAGCAGCAGCAGCCCAAGGCTGATTCCTATGAGGTGGAGGTCAGACATGACTCCACCCTCCAACCTTTTTACTAATCCTCACACCAACCATCCATCCCTTGGCAGTCCTTCTCTGCTGGTTTCCATAATTTGTTGCAATGATCACTTGGCACTCAGACAATACTGGTGATTATGAGGTTAATTAGGAAAGTCATAGGTTACAATTTGGGACCAGAAACAATTCAAGATACAGTTCTTTGATCAGGACAGCCTCTTGGCATGCCTCTCTCTGGCTTTCGGCTTCTCGGCCCTGTGGTTGCTTGGCCTTTGCCCTGATCAGGCAAGGGTTACAAAGCTCTTTCAGCTGCGCTCGTCAGGGCTCAGAGACACCCCACTCTACCAGTAAGATACCTGCCCCTGAAGGTGCTCAGCGTCCTCGCTCTGGGCCAGGAGGCCCAACACTCTGTCTTTGCTGGTCTTCTGGTTCTGCGGCCTTTGCTGCCTCCATTTCTCTGCTGCTGTTTCTTGTCGTCTCTCACTGTGCCTAGTATCACAGCTCTCTGTCTCCTGGACCGAGTTGGTTCAGTGCAGGGATCTCAGGTCCAAAGGACGCACTCCACTCCTGGCTCTTCTTTCTCGATGGTAATGAGATTCCGTTTCCTAGCTCTGAGGTGGCTCATTGTAAGCCTAGTGGGGTGGCAAAACTGACCAATCCCACGTTAGCGTTCCATACACCTTATTTGCATGGTCCCATCCCTTAAAGGTGCCATGCACCCTATTTACATTATTAACAAGCTCACAATCCATTTGGTGGGCCACAAGCATCTCACATTTGCATCATCCTACTCAATCATTGGGAGCTCTGGTGGAGCAGTGCCTAAGGCACTTGACTGCTAACCACAAGGCTGGCGGTCCAAACCCACCAGTCACTCCTCGGAAGGAAGGTTGGGCAATCTATTTCCGTAGTGATACCGCCTCAGAAACCCAAGGAAGGGTGGCTATGAGTTGGGTCCAACTCAATGGCAAATAACAACAACAACAACAACAACAACCCAATCATTGGGAGCTCTGGTGGCGTAGTGTCTCAGGCATTTGACTGCTAACTAACCAGAAGGCTGGCAGTTCAAACCCACCAGCCACTCCTCAGAAGGAAGATTGGGCAATCTACTTCTGTAGTGATACTGCCTCAGAAACCTAGGGGATGCTATGAGTCAAGTCAAGTCAATGTCAGTGAGTTTGGGTTTTTTGTTTTTTTTTTTTTTTTTTTGGTACCCAATCATTTGGTGGGGGTCACAAAGACCATGGCTAGAAGGGCCATACCAAGCAATTCACTGCCCCGCAGTGTCTTTGATGTCATCCTACAAGTTGTCTGGTTTTTGATTGTTAGTGTTTAATGTGGCAAATCTAGAGATGGTGTCTAAATTCAGGTGGGGTATTCTCAAGGTTGTACTTTGTCTTTGGTGGACTTATTTTCATTTTCTTCAGCTTCAACTTGGACTTGCACATGAGCAATTAATGGTCCCTGGCCTTGTTCTGACTGGTAATGTTGAGTTTCCCCTTCGTCTTTCCACAGATGTAGCTGATTTGACCCCTGTGTATTCCGTCTGGTGAGGTCAGAGCCAAATAGTAGCCATTTACGTTGTTGAAAGAAAGGTATTTGCAATGAATGACTCATTAGTCTTGTAAAATTCTATCATGCAACCTCATAATTTCTATCACCAAGGTCATATTTTCTAATTACGGATTCTTCTTTATTTCCAACTTTCTCATTCCAATCACCAGTAATTATCAATGCACATTGATTGCATGTGTGATCAATTTCAGGCTGCAGAAGTTGGCAAACATCTTAAATTTCTTCATCGTCGGCATTAGTGGTTGGTGTGTAAATTTGAATAATATTCGTATTAACTAGTCTTCCTTGTAGGGGTATGGTTAGGATGCTATCACAACAGCATTGCACTTTAGGATAGATCTTGAAATGTTCTTTTGGATGATGAATACAATGCCATTCCTCTTCAATTTGTCATTTCTGGCATAGTAAACCATATAATTGTCTAATTAAAGATGGCCAACACGAGTCCATTTCCATCACTGATGCCTAGGATACTGATCTTTATATGTTTTGTTCCATTTTTGACAACTTCCTATTTTCCTACATTCATACTTCTTCTGTTTCCTGTTCCAATTATAAATGGATGTTTGCAACTGTTTCTTCTTATTTTGAGTCATGCCATATCAGCAAATGAAGGTCCCAACATCTTTGCTCTATCCACATCACTGAGGTCAATTCTACTTTCAGGAGGAAGATCTTCCCCAGTTGTATTTTGAGTGCCTTCTGACCTGAGAGACTCATCTTCTGGTACCATATCAGACACTTTTCCACTGCTTTTCATAAGGTTTTCACTGGTCATTTTTTTTTTTTTTTAGAAGAGTGATCAATTTTACAAAAAATGTTTAAGACTGCTACAGTGAAAAACACATACATTTCTGAGAGAAATTAAAGAATATTCTAACAAATAGAAAGGTAATAAATGTCCATAGATTAGAAGAGAATATTATTAAGATGTCATTTTCCTCAAATTGAGCTGTAGATTCAGTGTAACCTCATTCAAAATCCAAGATGATTATAAAGAAAATCAACAATTCTACAATGTCATCAATTGTAGAAACTGACAAGTAGATGCTGAAATCTACATAGGGGTGCAAATTATTTAGACCAGCTAAATAATTTTAACCACAAATAATATTAATTTTGAACAAGATTCAAAATTACTATAAAATTATTATAAATTATAAATAACAATTTTTTAACAAAATTTCAAGAGTTACTATAAAGCTACATTAATTAAGAAAGTATACTACTGGCCTGAGAATATATCAATGCTATGGAGGAGAGGATTCAGAAACAGACTGACAATGACAGTTAGCTGTATTAAATGCAACTGTCAAAGTAAATCACTGGAGAAAGGCAAGTCTTTTCAACAAATAGTGCTGGAACAACTAACCAGAGATTCATACAGAAAAAAATGAATTTCATCCCTACCTCACACCATATCCCCAAAAGGAATTCTGCATGGACTATGAACCGAATTGTAAAAGCTAAAACCATAAAGCTTCTAGAAGCATGCATAGGAGAATATCTTTGCAAGCTTAGAATAGGTAATGTTTAGTTAGATAAGACACAAAGAACCTTAACTATAAAAAGGAATTGATAAAATAACTGTTTGCACCATTCAGGGAGGCTAGCTGTTCTAACCACCAGCAACTCCTTGGAAGGAAGTTTGGGCAATCTATTTCCATAGAGTTACCGCTTCAGAAGCCCAAGGAAGGGTTGCTATAAGTTGAGACCGACTCAACAGCAGTGAGTTTGTTTGTTTGTTTTTTGAGGGACTCCAAATAAAAATATTAAGGACACAATAGAGGAATAAGTGAACACTAAGATCCTGGCTGCCAAGTTCACCTTCTATGTCTCTAGGGGTGAAAAGTGAAAGTTGAACTATATTGTAAGAAACCCCACTTCATCTTCAGTAAACCTCTTCAAGATTTTCAAAAGAAAATTGCCACAAAAAAGCAAAGTACAGTGTCACTAATACAGTAATCTCTGGTACATTCTGTACCGTGTGCCTGCAAAGAGCTTTGGAAAGTTTACCCAGATAATCCTCACAGTTTCCCTGAGAACGAGGTGAGGGAGTGAGCCTATGGCCATGAAGAGAACACCAAGAAAAGGCTTGTCCCCGAGCTGCTGCTGAAGGCAGATTCCAGAACCCAAGGTTCGTGGCGCCTGGCAACCAGACAAATGAACTCTCTTGGTAGACTAACCATGGACTCTGTGAACCAAAGCTGCATATACCTGCCCTTTATGATCAACCCGCCTACTCCCTCACTCCCTCAGCACACAGTTATTAAATAAAGGCCCACCACCTCACAGTGAAAGCTATGGCTGTGGCTTTGTTTCAGGCTTTCACTTGGAAGGTGTGTCTCATTCAGCTGTCTCTGCATGCCTTGGTTGACTCATTTCCTCCCCTTGTCTCCCTCTCCAGCATGCAACCATGGCCTCGGGGTCTCCACATCTCATCCTCATCCTTAGCAGCTACAGTTTCACGACTTCCAACGCCCCACCAAAGGCTCCAGCAGAGCGTCCTTACCGTCATGCCCACCTGGGCCCCCAGAAGTACTCCATGCTGCTAAAGTAACAGTGAAAAGAAGGTCTCACTGGCTAAACCCCAATATGAACCCTTTGTGACTGCATGGTCTCACCATCATTCTGACCTCAGGACCTTTGTCTGTGCTGGGTCCTGGGAATGCCCTTCTTGTTCTTCAGCTCTCTGAACAATACCCATCATTTAACAACCACCATGTCCAAAGGATGTTCCCTGGTCTCTCTCTTTGCCCAACTCTTTCTGCTCTGAACTTGGGGGACTTAACAATGTGGACCACTTAACAAGATATAGCACATTTTTGCCTTCCTTGGAGGAGGAGACAGACAATCAACTTGTAATCATATAATAGAGATAGATGGCCAGATGGTTAGATGGATGGATGGATGGGTGAGTGGATGGGTGGGTAGGTGGGTGTAGGGGGTGGATGCATAGATAGATAGGAGGATCTGTGGGTATATGGGTGCAGGGGGTAGATGGAAAGATAGGTAGATGATAGATGATAGATAGATAGGCATAGGGTGGATGGATAAATAGATGATAGGTGGGTGGATGGATAGATGGGAGGGTGGATAGATGGATAGGTAGATGGATGGGTAGGTAGGTGGGTGTAGGGGGTGGATGCATAGATAGATAGGAGGATCTGTGGGTATATGGGTGCAGGGGGTAGATGGAAAGATAGGTAGATGATAGATGATAGATAGATAGGCATAGGGTGGATGGATAAATAGATGATAGGTGGGTGGATGGATAGATGGGAGGGTGGATAGATGGATAGGTAGATGGATGGGTAGGTAGGTGGGTGTAGGGGGTAGACAGACAGATAGATGAGATAGATGAGTAGATGGATAGATGGGTGGATGAATGGATGCATGGGTGAGTGGGAGGGTTGGAGGATGGATGGATGGATGGGTAGGTGAGTGGGTAGGTAGATGGGTAAGGGGATAGATGGGTAGACAGCTGATAGATAGATAGATAGATAGACTGATAGATGGGTAGGTGGACAGTTGGATAGATAGATGGGTGAATGGGTAGATGGTGGGTGGGTAAATGGATAGATGGATGGGTGGATGGGTGGATAGGTGGATGGGTAGGAGGATGGATGATAGGTAGATAGATGATAGACACATGGATGAGAGAGAGAGAGCTTCTGTGAAGTCTACTCCAACTCATGTTGTTGTTGCTGTTATGTGCCGTCGAGTCAGACCTGACTCATAG
>NW_006922328.1:269785-276145 GCF_000298275.1 Orycteropus afer afer
AACCAAAGTCACTGCCATTGAGTCCATTCTGACTCATAGTGACCCCCACTGGGTTTCCGAGGCTATAAATCTTTACAGAAGTAGATTGCCTCATCTTCTTTCCACGGAGCATCTGGTGGGTTTGAACCACTGACCTTCCGGTTCACAGACAAGTGCCTTATCCACTATGCCACCAGAGCTCATTGCATGTGTCCTGAGGCGGGAATAAACTTGGGACCACGGAGGAAGAGGAAGAAGCCCAATGTGCCTGGAGCATGGAGAGTGAGGGGGCGAGCGGGTGAGGTCATCTCACGGAGGACTGTGTGGGACGGGACCCGAAATTGGCTTAGTCTTCATCGCTTTTAGTTTCTGGAACACAAGAGAACACAAATGCTATGTGCGGTCCTGGTGTGCTGTCCCCCACTTGCCAGGGCCATTTAGTCTTTCATTTATTCCCCAGAGGGGAGCTGCATTTGGCAGGCCTTCTGCCAACGTGCTGCACGCCACCCCGGACTCTTTTGGTGCAGAGAAATTAGGTGCTGTTCAGAAGACACAATGAGAGAAGTGCAGATTGAGAACATGACTCACGGAGGCTCTCCCAGATGGGCCAGGAGGACTGTGGTTGGGAGACAATGACCAGGCGTTTGCTGAGAACTTCTTCCTCCCGGCTCCTTCCATCGAGAAAACCAACTTTGCATTTCGCATCAGTGAGAACGTCAGGAGAAAGTCTCCATGTGTCGGGGTGACTGGAGAAAGCATTTGCAATGACAGGATAGGCCAGAAAGTGGAAGGGTGTGTGAGATTGAGGTTATTAGTTCACAGCTCCATTTCCAATCCACTAGCCCTGAGTTTTGAGGGATCAGGGAAAGGGGCAGAAGAGGCCAATTTCCTTTCTCTCCACAGTAACCATTGGCGTCCTGGTGGTGCACATGGTGAAGCATGCTGGGCTGCTAACCCCAAGGTCGGAGGTTCAAATCCACTTGGAGTGCCTTGGAAGAAAGGCCTGTGCTCAGCTTCCAAAACCATTAGCCATGAAAACCCTACAGAGCAGTTTTTCTCTGACACACGTGGGGTTGCCATGAGTCAGAACCAAGTCAACAGCAACTGGTTGGCTAGAATTTGACTAACAATTTAAAATAGTATATAACTGCATGGTACTAGCTTCCATTCTTTTTTAAAAAAATAATATTTTATTGTGTTTTTAGTGGAGGTTTTATCAGTTTAGGTTTCCACTCAACAATGTCTACACAAGTTGTTCAACAACATTGGTTACGTTCTTCACAATGCATGAATATTCTCATGATTGGCATTCTAGTTGTTTTGTTTTCATGCATCTAGTTTCCCTGCCCCTTATAGTCTCTCTCTCTTTTTTTTTTTTTTACAGTCATTGTGAACTACTGAGTCTCACATAGGTGGTTTTATAAAGGAGCATAGTACCCATGGGTGATATTACTTTTTGAGCCAATTTGTTGCTTAGCTACAAGGTGACCTCAGGGAGTGAGTTTCAGTTCAAGGTGACCTTAGGGAGTGAGTTTCAGTTCAAGGTGACCTCAGGGGGTGAGTTTCAGTTCAAGGTTTAGAGAGTGTCTCAGGGCAATAATGTCAAGGAGTTCTTCAGTCTCAACCAGTCTAGTACATCCAGTTTTTTGTTTTAAGAATTTGAGGTTCTATTCCACATTTTTCTCCCATCCTAAAAAAAAAAATCCCAAAACCCAAACTCACTGCCGTTGAGTCAGATCTGACTCATTGCAACCCCTCCTTGGGTTTCCGAGGCAGTATCACTATGGAGGTAGATTGCCCAACCTTCTTTCCAAGGAGTGGCTGGTGGGTTTGAACTGTCAGCCTTCTGGTTAGCAGTCAAATGCCTTGGGCACTACACCAGCAGAGCTCCTCCTCCCATCTTATCAGGGTCCATTTATTGTACTCTTGGTTAGAACGGTCAGTAGTGGTAGCAGGGCACTATCTAGTTCTTCTGATCTCAGAATACATGAGGAATTTCAGAAAAGGTTTTAATGGACCAAGAGAAATGGGTTAATATTTGTATAGTACTTTGAACATGCTTGGCATCATGTACAAGGGGATGCCATGAGACAGGGTCGACTCTAGGGCAATTGGCCCAGTAACCGTAACAATGAGAACATATGGAACATGCGATACAGGCCCAGCTCATGACATTAATCAGTTTGCTTGGAGAAGGTGACTCAGTCTTCACACCCATGTGTTTTTCTGATGAAGTTCAGAGAGGTTAAGTCATTGGCCCAAGATCATTCACTTGGTAAGCAGAAGAGCTAGGAGTCACACCCGTTTGATTCCAGAATCTAAGGTCTTAACCGCTGTGTGACCCTGCCCTTTCCTCACTCATCCCCACAGGACACCCTCAGGGCCCTCACATGTTCTCTCTCAGTTTCTCCCTGGGCCTGGCAGCCACTGGGAGGCTGGAGGCCTGTCCCAGCAGGAGTGGCTTACCCTGGAGGCGCCAACCTACAAAGTCAAAAGTACATGCAGGTTTAGCAGAACAAGTCCACGCCCTGTTAACGCTGCCCCTAAAAACAGGGAGGAAACTAGATTTCATGAACAAGTTCAACCCAGCCTCCTTTGGACTCCACACCCACGTACCCTTTCTAGAAGCTTCTTTATTGAGAATATTGACTGCATAGGGGAAAATGTCCCACATGTTTCCTTCAGCGCTATCCCCTAGGAGCTGTGGTCCTTAAGACTGCGCTGTGGTCTGAGAGGACAAGAGGAGCCAGTCAATAAATCCTCTCTGGTGCTTTCTTAGCCACGTTGATGGAACTGGATGGGTCAGAAAATTGGTTTAAAAGAAGAGCCAAGTTGATAGTGAGGAGCTTTCTTGGTGATGGTCCCAGGGGCTGTCTGTTTGTCCAGAGACAGGCCTGGGATCCTGATGTGGGAGGACCACCGCTCCTTTTCTTGGGGCACACACAAGCCCAGCTCTCTAGTTCCACATACCCCAGATTAGTGGCTGATCTCTTTACCGTGAGACACGCAACCAAGGAAGGGACCATCGTTGGACCTGACATCTTTCTCATCAGGCAGTGGGGAGGACAACGCTCCCAGCCTGACTGGGAGGTAGCTTTATTGGGAAGTTGAGGAGGCTTGTTCCATGCCCTCCCTCCCTGCTGGAATTCACACACCCATTTGGCGGGTGACTTCTTTAAACTTACAGTGGTGACCACTCGATCCCCACCACTTTTCTCTAAACGGGGCATGGTTAGGGTCCAACTTAGTATGGAATCACCAGTAACCAGTTTTGCTGCTGAGTAGACCCCAACTCATGGTGACCCCATGTGTGTCAGAGAACTGACACCCTTTGCTCAATTAGGTTTTTAATGGCTGACTTTTTGGGAGTCGGTTGTCACATTTCTTCTTCCACCTCTGAGTGGATTCGAATCTCCAACCTTTTCTTTGGCAGCTGAGTGGGCTAACCGTTTGCACCACCCAGAGCTCCTACTGCTTCCTAACCATATTCTATTTCTCCTTCCAGAGGCAACTTGAGTTTTGGAGGAGCCCAAAGAGCTCTGATAGCATAGAGCCTAAGGCACTTGACTGCTAACCAGAAGGCTGGCGGTTCAAACCCACCAGCCACTCCTCGGAAGGAAGGTTGGGCAATCTGCTTCTGTAGTGATACTGCCTTGGAAATCCAAGGAGGGGTCGCTATGAGTCAGGGCCGACTCTAGGGCACATAACAACAACAACAACAATGTCTTTAGTCAAGCATTGACCAGTACTTCTCCTAAGTTCGTTCACACAGATGGCTAATCCCATCCTTTGTATGTAGATTTTTCTAGTTTTGGTCTAAGAATAGCTTCCAAGTTCTTGAAGGATGAGGGAGGGACCTCACGGCTTGGACTCTATGCTTGTTGTCAAAATGGCTGACCAGAACTCAAAGGAAGGGGTGATGTCTAAACCCATGGAACAGAGCTGGCTTCCTGAGGTGAGCTGAGTAGCTAGTGATAAGACAAAAAATGATATCCTTTCTTTGGTGTGTGACATAGGGCAGATTCATCCTTGGAGTCCCTGGATGGTGAGGTTAAAATGCTCAAGTGTCAACCAAAAGGTTGGCGTTAGGGGCTGCCCAAAGATGCCTTGAAAGAAAGCCCTTGAGGTTTACTTCAAAAAAGTCAGCCATTGAAAACCCTGTGGTGGACAGTTCTATTCTGACACACAGGAGGTCGCCATGAGCTGGGACTGGGAGACACCCCCTGGTGATGGTGGTGGTAGATTTGTGCTACTACTCTTTTCTTTCCCATCTGTGTGATGTAATGTGTGTATGTGTGTGCCAGTGAGTGTGACAGGATGAATTTGTGTGTGTGAGAGACAGTGTGTGTGTGTGTATCAGAGAGTGAGTTTGTATGTGTGTGAGAGAGACAGAGAGAGTATGTGTGTGACAGAGAGTGTGAGTTTATGTCTATGAGAGAGAAAAACAGTATGGGTTTATGTGTGTGTATGTGAGAGAGACAGAGTTGTGGGTATATGTATGTGTGAGTGTGTGTGTGTGGAGTGACAGTCAGTCATTAACTACCAAAGTTTTTGTCTTCTTCTAACGACAGACAGAAAGGAGACACTTTGGAGGTCTTCTTCTTCTCCCCCATAGCCCTTCAGTCCTAAAATCCTGTGGTGCTTCTCCCAGGAGAATTTTAAACAAACAAAAACTAATGAGTTCACAAGTATTTTCGAGAGCTTGAGCTCACAAGGGAACTCCAAGCCCACAAGATGAAAGAAGGCTTTTCAGGTGCTCCTCCTCCTTGTTCACAGGACATGGGGTCTTTCTGGCACAGGGTGGCACTGTGAGGCCCGGGGTGGCACTGTGAAGGCACAGTGTGGTGCTTGGAGGTAGAGAGTGGCTCTGTGAGACGCAGGGTGGTGTTGTGAGACGCAGGGTGGTGTTGTGAGACGCAGGGTGGTGGATGCTGTGAGGGCAGGGGGTGGCATTTGAGGCCATGCTGTGGCTCTGTGAGGCATGGGGTGCTGCTGTTGTTACCGGAGCTTCTGAGAGAAATGCTAACACTGAGCAGGATGATGCAGAGGAAGGACTTTATCGTACTGACACTTGGGCTCAGTGGATTCGCATCTGGAGACTGAGCCCCGAACAAAGGCCACATGGGGTTTTTATGGGGCTCTTCTTCCAGGGTCTTCGGGATACAAGGGTGGTTGGTTATATGCAAGGACACAAGCCAGCAATGTTATAGAAGCAGAAAAAGCACACACATGAGAAAAAAAAAAAAAGCGTACAGGGAGACGGGAGGGGTATGGGTTGGCTGGAATGCATGGGTAGGAAGGATATCAGGGACGGCTGGTCACGGGAGGAAGGGAGGGGGCTGTCGGCAGAGGACGTTTTCACTCTCTAAGTTTTGTTGGGATGAAGGTGGGTGCGTCCTGCCTCATCCTGCCTCACTGTGAGACACAGGGGCGCGCTGTGAGGGCACGGGGTGGCACTGTGGCACGGGGTGCCGTGTGACAGCGCAGTGTGGAGCTGTGAGGGACCTGCTTTGGGCAGCAGCGTGATCTCATTTTGTTTCTCCATTTGCCCTTGAACCACCTTCCAGCTGACAAGATGGCCGTCCCTGCAGAGAAAGCTGTTCCAGGACGTGCCGGCCAAGCCGCTGGCCCCAGCGTGAGTTCCTGCACGCACCCCCTGCAGCCAGCTTTCTGTTGTTTTGCCTGGAACCCCCACAGTTATTCCTGACTGTCCTCTTTTTCACGTTGTGCAGATTGCCTTGACCTTGATAGAATCCACAGACCCAAGGACTCCCAGAAAAGGAGGAACTAGGCATGCACAGAGTCCCTGGGTGGCGTCAACTTCTCATACGCTCTGCCACGAACCCAAACATTGGAAGACCGAGTCCACGCAGAGGTACCTTGGAGGAAAGGCATATGATCTGCGTCTGAAAACACGGCCGTTGAAAACCCGGTGGAGCGCAGTTTTCTCTGAAACCCAAGGGGCCTCGTGCGTTGGAGTTGACACCATGTCAACTGGTGCTGACTGACAAACAGACGTGAAAAGTCGTAAAACCATGCAGTAATAAGCCAGCACACATAAGCTCAGCTCTGTTCTGCTCAGTCCTGAATTCTCCCCAGAGCTCCGCCTGAGATGCTCAAAATGTCCCACGGACATTCTTACCTGCAGACAGAGCCTGTAGGGCTGGGCTTCCACGGCTGGGCTTTACTCTAGTTTTTCTGCTGTTCTTCACCTTGCTCTGTTTAGCTGGGGTTTGGTCCTCTAAACTCTCTCTGTGTTGTCCATCCATCCACCCATCCACCCATGCACCCACCCACCCATCCACCCACCCACCCACTCACTCATCCACCCATCCACCCATCCATCCATCCATCCATCCACCCACCCACCCACCCACCCAT
>NW_006922328.1:276245-277590 GCF_000298275.1 Orycteropus afer afer
CCACCCATCCATCCATCCATACCCATCCATCCACCCATCCATCCACTCACCCACCCACTCACTCATCCACTCATCCACCCATCCATCCATCCATCCACCCACCCACCCACCAACTTGTCCACCCATCCACCCACCCACCCATCCATCCACCCACCCACCCACCCAGTAGGGGTGGGAGCTCTGGGAAATAGCTGTCTTTGTGAAGCTCATTAGACCCACCCTTGAGCCCTGTCAATGCTCGACCCAGTGAAAGGCTAAGCCAGGTACAGAGGCACTGGGTGGCTGATGGGATGCACGTGGCACTCTGGGTTTCTGAGGACACATCATGCAAAGGCCAGCAAGATGGGCGAAGAATAATGTGGCCGAGCCTCCCAGACTCATCGTCCAATTCACTTCCTTTGAGAAATATTTTTTTGTGCCGTGTGTTGCACACTTAGAGACAGAGTGATGAACAAAAAAGACATGGATCTTATGTTCAACCAACCTCAATGACTGCTTTTCCTTTCCAAATGCTGAGGAAGGAGCTCTGGAGGTGCAGTGGTTAAAGCACTGGAGTGCTAACCAAAAGATTGGCGGTTCAAACCTGCTCTGCAGTTGGCTTCCTGAAAGATTTACAGCCTTGGAAAGTCTAAGGGGGAAGTTCTACTCTGTCCTAAAGGGTCATGACGACTCAGGTGACTCCACGACAGTGGGTTTGGGGTTTTGGGTTTTAATGCTGAGATGTCCAGGCTGGAGAGCAGTTCTGTCACCTGCCTGCTCCTGGGTGTGTGGACGGAAGGGCTCAGTGCTTGCCTCCAGTCCCACGTCTGCGCGCCCCATCTCCGCCGCTGCTCTGCGGTGAGCAGACGCTCCATCACCCTCACGGCTCCAATCTTTCTGGCCCCGGGCCCAGCCCTGTTCCCGCAGGTGTATAGCACCCTCTGTTGGTGAGCCAGGTGCAATCCTTTGGCCAGGAACTCAGGCTGTTCCCCTGGCGTCCCTGAGATGTGCGAACGGTTAACCCGCTCCGCTGCCAACCAAAAGGTGAGAGGCTCGAGTCCACCCACAGGGACCTGGAAAGAAAGGCCTGGAGATCGAGTTCTGAAAACTCAGTTACTGGAAACCCCGTGGAGAACAGGTCGATTGTGGCACACTTACGATCGCCACAGGCCACAGTGACTGGAGGGAGATGACTGGTTTTTGGTTTATCTGCTCGTCTAAACCCTCTCTGTTTTATCCATCCACCCACCCATCCAGCCACCCACCCACCTACCTATCCATCCACCTACCCCATCTATCCATCCATCCATCCCTCCATCTACCCACCCACCCACTCATCTACCCATCCATCCATCCAGTCACCCAC
>NW_006922328.1:277690-280439 GCF_000298275.1 Orycteropus afer afer
CACCCACCCACCCATCCATCCACTCGCCCACCCAGCCACACACCCACCCCATCCATCCATTCATCCACCCAGCCAGCCAGCCACCCAGTCAAGTACCCACCCACACATGCACTCACCCATCCACCCATCCATCCACTAACCCCATCTATCCATCCATGCATCCATCCACCCAATCACTCCCACCCATCCACCCATCCATCCATCTCCCCCACCCATCCTTCCATCTACTCACTCACTCACCCACTCATCCACCCACCCATCCACCCATCCACTCACTGATCCACCCATCCATCCATCCACCCACCCATCCATCCATCCACTCATCCATCCATTCCTCTACCTACTCACCCACCTCCCCATCCACCCACCCATCCACCCACCTACCTATCCATCCACCTACCCCATCCATCCATCCATCCACCCACCCACCCACCCACCCATCCATCCACTCACCCACCCACCCTTCCAAACACCCACTCTAGGGCTTGGGGATATAAAAACATACAGAGCACGTTTTCTGTCCTCACCACAAGATGAATTGTCTGTCTCCTTTGTGAGCATCCCAGTGCTGGTGGACGGATGTAAAATGGGATTCAGTCTCGTGCCATGGTTCCTTTCAAAGGTCTTTGTGTTCAATGGACCCTTTGTGGTTTTCCTTTAATTCCAAAGTTTCTGAGTCAAGTTGGGCCAACCTCGCCCCGTCCTGACTGAGTGCCACACGAGGAACGTTGGTGGGGACCTCCAGTTGATTCTGAGTTGAGCTGTCCCTAGGGTTTCCTAGGCTGTCATCTTTATGCAAGCATTGATTGACAATATTTGTCCATTCACAATAACTGGAAGGTGGAACCTACCCAAGTGCCCATCAACAGATGAACGGATGAACAAAATGAGGTGCAGACACACAATGGAATATTACTCAGCCATGAAGAGCAATGAAGTCTTAGCATATACCCCAACACGGATGAACCTTGAAGACATTACACTGAGTGAAATTAGTCAGACACGAAGGGACAAATATCCTACTATCCCATCAGGACTCCTACATTTTAATTGGGATGAGCATGTAATTTATTTTTCAAACTGGACACTTTCAGAGTGCATGGCAGAACTCTTAATGAACATAGTGGGACCCTTGGCACAGGCTGGGACCTCCCCTGGCAAACCTATTCCTCGTAAGTGTGGGCACCCTACCTCCAGTTAATAATGAATCTTCACTTCGCACCCACCCTGAAGCCATCTACCTAAACCTCCTCAAAGTGAAATCACTCAGTCACCCTCAGTAACCTCCGATCAAGGGGCCCTGGTGCCGGGATGGTTAAGAACTAGCCTGTTAACCTAACGGTCAGTGGTTCAAACCCACCCGTTGCAAAAAAGACTTGGCAATCCGTTCCCATAAAGATGACAGCCTAGGAAACACTGAGGACAGTTCTGTTTGTCACACGGGGTTGCTAAGTCTTGGAATCCACTACACAGCGCTCAACAACCACCACTATCTCAGGTCTCACGGGACTGACACTAATTTACTGCCAAAGTTGCTAATGGTCTGCTTACAGCTGAAGCATGCTTATGATTTATGGCAGAAATAAGAGTACTTTCCCCCAAAGAGATGCGAACTGGCAGCCTTATTTTTCATCTTGGAAGCATGAAATTTGACGGCATGAGGTACAGACTGCAAGGGGAACAGACGCAGAGAAACAAGCTGTTACGACAAATCCACGAGGGCACTGTGAACCATGGACCGTCAAGACGTGACTCCAAGAGGCTTAATTGGGTGGGTTACGCATCACAGCTCCACAAAGGGCAATATAATTATTTATTGTTGTGCTATTACACGCACACGGCTCGGTTGTCACCTCCCACTGTCATCACCTCTCTAAGGTTTTCTTCAAAATCTTGGGAATGTCTCCATGTTTGTAAGCAAGTGAAAAGTATATTATTTTTTTTCATTATAAGTGTCTGCAGGAAGAGATGGGAGTTAAGACTGCGTGACAGCAACTCTTACTGCCCAAAGCAGTACCAGCAGCAGTTCAGCGAGGTGTCCGTTGTTAGTGGTCGTCCAGTTGGCTTTGAGTCATGGTGACCCCAAGTAGAACAGGATGACACATTGTCGTGTCCTGGGCCGTCTTCATGATCGTCGGCCTGCTCAAGCCCATTGTCATGGGCACCGTGTAGTCTGAGTGTCTTCCAACCTACAGGGCCCATCTCCCACCTCTATCTCAGACAATGTTCTCTTGTGGTCCATAGGGTTTTCACGGCCTGAGTTTCAGGAGATCATCAGTCCTTTCTTCCTAGTCTGTCTTAGTCTGGAAGCTCCACTGAAACCTGTCCACCATGGGCGACACTGCGGGTGTGTGAAATATTGCTGGCATAGCCTCCAGCCTCCCAGTAATGTGCAGGCCACAGCAGTAGGACCCACTGACAGGCGGCTGGTGCAATTCACCAGTAGGCATTTTTTTAATGATTGCTTCCCTTTTGGCCAAGGAGCTCTGGTGGTGTAATGGTTAAGGCATTTGATTGCAGCCCAAAACGTTGGTGCTTCGAACCCACTAGCCACTCTGTGGAAGTAAGATGAGGCAGTCTGCTTCCGTAAAGATTTATAGCCTTAGAAACTGTTCTGGTTCCGTAGTGCTGCTCTGACAAGAATATACCACCAATGAGATGGCTTGAACAAATAGGAGTTTATTTTCTCCCAGTTTGGAGGTTTTAAGTCCGAGTTCAAAGTGGCAGGCTCTAGGGGCTGGGTGAAAGC
>NW_006922328.1:281017-282244 GCF_000298275.1 Orycteropus afer afer
TAAGGCACTTGACTGCTAACCAGAAGGCTGGTGGTTCAAACCCACCAGCCACTCCTCAGAAGGAAGGTTGGGCAATCTACTTCCCTAGTGATACTGCCTCGGAAACCCAAGGAGGGGTTGCTACGAGTCGGGGCCGACTCGATGGCAAATAACAACAACAACAACATAATCAGGCTTGATGAAAAATGGAAGTCTCTAAATCACCAATAAGGAACCCTGGTGGTGCAATGATTAAGCACTCAACAGCTGATGGAAAGGTCAGCAGTTCCAACTCCCGCAATGGTTCCACAGAAAGAACTGGTGATCTGCTCCTGTAAAGATTCCTGGCTAGGACAGCCTGTGGGGCAGTACTACTTTGGGGATGCTATGAGGTGGAGTCAACTTGACATCACCCGACAACAACTCTGTCACCAAACATAGGTATCACTGTCACCAAACATGCATTGGAGGCCATCACACAGAAGATACTCCACTATTCTCTGTTGGGGCTGCAAACTAAATACTGTTGGGCTGACCTGAAAAGCTGCTTCACAGGAGGAAAAATTATGCAGAGTAGGCACGCTGCCAGCATCCTCCAGCCTTTGGCTCTAATCAGACCCCTACCTCAGCCTGGATCCCCAATTCTCTAAGGCAATGCATGATGGTTCTATGACTTGTCCTGTCTCCTGAATTCACTCATGAAGACAGTTTGCAGTGTGGTCAGGGACATCCCCATGTGAAGCCACGGTATTTTCAATCCACTCATATGCATGTGAAAGCTGGACAATAGATAAGGAAGACTGAAGAAGAATTGATGCATTTGAATTACGGTGTCAGCAAAGAATATGGAAAATATAGGTCCGGCCAGAAGAATGAGCAAAGCTGTCCTGGAAGAAATGCAGCCAGAATGTTCCTTAGAAGCAAGAATGGCCAGACTTGGTCTTACCTGCTTTGGTCAGACTGTCAGAAGGAATCATTCAAGGAGAAAGATATCATGCTTGGTCAGCAGTAAAGGGGAAGACCCTCAATGAGACGTATTTACACAGTGGCTGCAATGATGGGCTCCAGCATTGCAAGGATTGTGAGGACGGTGTAGGACCGAGCAGGGCTTTGTTCTGTTGTACATGGTGTTACTGCCGGCCGGGGCTTACTAGACGGCCTCTTACAACAACCACAGGAGCGAGCATCTGCAGGGTTTGACGCGACAGCTGAAGTGGTCCTGACTCCGCCCAGCCAAGCCGTCCTCCC
>NW_006922328.1:283634-284946 GCF_000298275.1 Orycteropus afer afer
GGGTTTGAACCACCAGCCTTCTGGTTAGCAGTCAAGTGCCTTAGGCACTATGCTACCAGAGCTCCCCATGTACAGATACAATGCCTACAAATGAAAAACAAATGTATGGTGTGCACTTCTGGTCTGAAACACATGAGGGCGCTATGGGATGAGGTTGACTCAATGGCAGCTCGTAGTGGTCTACCAGGCAAGGAGCCCACTGAGAGCAGAGACTAGACTCTGCTCATTTTCAATCCCCCATGGCAGGAGTCTGATGAAGTGCAGATTCTTGGCAACGTGTTTCGTAAGCGGCTAAGTCTACCCATATTAAAATGCTGCCATGAACCGTAAGGTCTGCATTTCCTGGAACTGTGGACCTGGGCCCCTTCTGTAGAGAGAGCCTGGTGCCAACGCAAGTGCTTGGGGACCAGCTCCGTGCACAGCTCCAAATATCTGCATCCTTCCAGCCCAAGTGTTCAAGGCTGGTGAGGGGTGAGGGGACAGGATGGAGCACCAGCTGTGACAGGAGTCCAATCTTCTGATTTCTGATCCAGCCATTCATCCAGAATAAAGACCATTTGAGTTTAAACCGTTTCCCAAGTGACCATCAAATGAAGGGTGACTAATTGGTGCATGTGCCAGTTGCAAGCTGGAGGCTGCCATGTTGGCACGTTGGTCTCAAAGCTGGAGCTATTGTGTTTGAACCGTCTGTCCACACTGGTGGGCGGCGTCCTCCTGGCCTCCCCAGCTGTGCTGGACAAAGAATAAAGAGCCCTTCAGATCAGATTTCAGGCACTGCCCTATAGCTGGTTGTATTTATATGTTTTAGGGAACATCATCTAGCCCTGATAGGGTCTTGCTTGGTATGGAGTTTCTCTGGTTGACAGCCCTCTTTCATTATCGTGAGGCGTCACTGAAAGGTGTCAGGGAGGAAGGAGGCGCCCACAAGGAGGCTGTCACATGTGGAAACCAGGAAGTGAGCACTGAGGTCTGAGTTTCAAGTCCTAGAGAGCCCTGGGCAGATGATTTGGTCAGTCCTTAGCCTCCTCATGGGCAAAATGGTGACAATATTAACTATCCCTCAAGACTTTTGTGAGGAATAAATGAAAAAATATAAATGAAAATGTCTCATATCTATTCGGGAACCAAATAAATAAATAAGTAAAAACCAAAGCCACTGCCATAGAGTCCATTCTGATGCACAGCGCCCCTAGAGGACAGAGTGGAACTGCACCACAGGGTCTCCAAGGCTGTCAATCTTCACAGAAGCAAAGCCCAAACCACACCCACTGCCGTGGAGTCGATTCTGACCCACAGCGCCCCTAGAGGACAG
>NW_006922328.1:285261-291111 GCF_000298275.1 Orycteropus afer afer
CAAGGCTGTCAGTCTTCACAGAAGCAAAGCACAAACCACACCCACTGCCGTGGAGTCCATTCTGACCCACAGCGCCCCTAGAGGACAGAGTGGAACTTCCCCACAGGGTCTCCAAGGCTGTCAGTCTTCACAGAAGCAAAGCCCAAACCAAACCCACTGCATGGAGTCAATTCTGACTCACAGCGCCCCTAGAGGACAGAGTGGAACCATCCCACAGGGTTTCCAAGGCTGTCAATCATTATGGGACCAGACTGCCACCTCTTTCTCCTGCAGAGCAGCTGATGGGTTCACATTGCTGACCTTTCGGTTAGCAGCCGAGTGCTTTAACCACTGCCACACCAGGGTTCCCCTTGGTGCTCATGTGGCATCAGTTCTTCTCCATTTGTGCTTCTCTGGCCTAATCTGGTTTCTTTGTATCTCAAAGGTGATTGGCTGTCCTTCTTCCAGGACAGATCTCTTCCTTCTTCAGGCAGTCCATGATATGTGCAACTATGTGCAACATTCTTTGCTGACACCATAATTCAAAGGCATCCACTCTTCTTCAGTCTTCCTTATTCATCATCCAGCTTTCATGGGCACAGGAGGTGAATAAAAAGCCCACGGCCTAAGTCAGGTGCACTTTAGTCATCAAAGTGCCATCTTTGTTTTTTTTTTTTTTTTTAAGATTTGTAAAGAGGTCTGCAGCAGATTTGCCCAAGGCAACTGGTCATTTGATTTCTTGGCTGCAGCTTCCGTGGCGTTGATTGTTGATCCACTCATTCCCGTCAAGTCAAGTCAATTCTAACTCAAAGTGAGTCCATGTGAGAGTCGAACTGCCCTACAGGGTTTCCAAAGCTGTAGTCTCTGTGGAAGCAGATTGCTGAATCTTTCTCCTGTGGAACCACACTGGTGGGTTCCCGTCATCCATCTTTCGTTTAGCAGATGAATGCTTTACTCATTTGCCACCACGGCTTCCAGGTTGCTGATCCAAGTAGAGTGAAAACCTTGACAACTTCAGTGTCTTCACCATTTATCATAATGTGCAAGGCCCTGAGAATATGAAAATGAGCAAAATAAACAGTGCGTTTATCCTATGAATGTTGTTGTTATGTGCCGTGGAGTCAGACCCGACTCATAGTCACCCCTCCTTGGCTTTCCGAGGCGGTATCTCTACAGAAGTAGATTGCCCCCTCTTCCTTCCAAGGAGTGGCTGGTGGGGTTGAACCGCCAGCCTTCTGGTTAGCAGTCAAATGCCTTAGGCACTATGCTACCAGAGCTCCCATTCCCAGAGGGCTTTCTAAAGATAAGAACCATGTTCTGGGTCTGACCATACGGCCAAAAACCAAAACCAAAAACCCACTGCCATTGAGTCGATTCTGACTCATAGGGACCCCCATTGGATTTCCAAGGCTGTCACATGTTATGGAAGTAGATTGCCTCATCTTCCTCCCAAGGAGCAGCTGGTGTGTTTGATTTGCAGCCAAATGCCTTTCCCATCAGGCCACCGGAGCCTTGACCATCCTGAGGTGGCTTCTCTCCCCAGAGTGGAGGGATCTGGGGGCCTGGAGAGAGATGGGAATAGATTATATTGTTGGGAGGTATGGAGATTCCGAAAGAGGAAAGGAAGGAGTGTTTCCGCCCGCCATGTTGTTTTCATTTTTTGTGACAGGACATGTTAGAGAGAGGGAGGAAAGGATGTGGCTTGGATGGTGGACTCTGAAGGCCTCAGATGGCCTGAGGCCAGCCTGTGGCTTTGAAGCTTTGCTACAAATAGAGAAAAGATGTCTGATCCACCAAGGAGAATTTAATCACCTGGTGACATGAGAATCGGTTAAATTCACTGCTTCTTATTTCATTCCACTTACTTCCTTTGTTCCCAATATCCAATTCCCACCCTTCTCTAGTTAGATAATAGCCTAGAATCTTCACGCCCTAGCACCCTACCCTTAATGAAATTTCTTTTCTTATACTTATTACACATTCTTTGTCCCCCCAGGCCGTTACAGAGGGCAGGTACCAAATAAGACTGTTCTGAGATTTTCAATAAAAGCTGTGTAATCTCTTTCTAAAGCACCGCTCTGCTTGGGAAAATCAATGTTTCCAATGGCAATTACCCGTAATGTGGTTAGTTTAACAAAATAAAATTCGAAAAATCAAAATGTTGTGAGAACAGTTGCATTCTTACAAGTTCTCCTTAATTTCCTGCTCTCCCGTATTTCTTAAACTCTTTGTTGGCTAAGTGAGGAAATGGAGAAAGTCTGGCCTTGAACGGTTTGAGAAGAAAGGGTGCTATCTCAGTTATCCAGTGCTGCTATAATGGAAAGGGCTCAGGTGGTGGAGTGGTTGAGGCATTTGGCTGCTAACGGAAAGGTCGATAGTTGAAACCCACAAGCTGCTCTGTGGAAGAAAGATGGGGTGGTCTGCTTCCGTAAAGACTGACAGCCTTGGAAACCCAATGGAGGTCTCCATGACTATGAGTTGGCATCAACTCGATGGCAGTGAGTCTGGTTTGGTTTTGGCTATAACAGAAATACCACAAGGTGATGGCTTAAATGAACAGAAAAGTATTTCCTCACAGTTCAGGAGGACTAGAAGTTCAAATGGAGGGCACTGGCTTAGGGGAGCGCTCGCTCTCTGTTGCCTCTGGGGGAAGGGCCTTGTGTCTTCCAGCTTCCGTAGCCGCCATGTTCCTCGACTCCTTGGCCATCTGCATATGGCCTCTGTCTTTGTCCGTTTGTGCTTGTACCTTGTCTAATGTGTGCTTCTTCTTCTTCTTCTTCTTCTTCTTCTTCTTTTTAATTTTGGTTGTGATTTGGGTGAAAGTTTACAGAGCAAATCCACTTTCCATACAGCAGTTCATCCACATTTTGTCTCATGACATTGACTACAATTCCCACAATGCAACAGCTCCCTTCCCACTTCCTCCCCACAGTTACCTCTTCCCTGTGTCCTTCCCTCCCATGCGTCCCTCTTCCCGAGCTGTCTCCCTGTGCAAACACTGCCCTTCCCACAACTGATCTCTCCAAAGAGTGTGTCTATCTGCCTGACCTAAATGTTCACCCCCTATGCCTGTCTGTTGTTTGGCTGGAAGCCACAGGAGTTCAATTCCAGACCTGAAGGGTGACTAGGGGCCATAGTCTCAGGGGTCTCACCAGGCTCTATCAGACTAGCAAACTGTGTCTTTTTTTTTTTTTTAATGATTTTGACTTTAGTTCCACATTCTTCTCCCACTCTATGCAGGACCTCCTGCCCTGATTGCTTTCTGAGTTGTTGACAGTCAGTGGTAGCTGGTGATCCTGCAGTTGTTTTGGTCTCATGGTCATATAAGCTGAGGTTTTCATGGTCCACTAGTCCCTTGGACTAATTGTTTTCATACATCTTTGGTTTTCTTCATTCTTCTTTGCTCTGGACAAAAAGAGCCCCATTGCTGCATCTAGATGGCCACTTGCAAGCTTTTAAGATCCCGGATGCTACTCGCTAAAGTAGGATGTGGAACAATGTCTTATGCTGTATGTTATGCACGTGTTTCTCACAGGCTCAGCCTCTGTTCCTAGGCCAGGCACAGGTTCACTGGCCTTTATTTCTGGCTTTCATGCTTGATTATGGTCTTAGAGACCATTCTCAGCTATTTACGGCTGCAGCTACGTTGCTTATTTGAAGCTGACCTTGGAGATCCCCATCTCGGTTTTGGGGAACTGAGACCAGAGAACAAATTTGCATTTGTGGATCACACACATACACCCCATCCCTGCAAGTGCTGGCCCGTAAATGTCCTGTTGTTTGAAATCAGGCCCCAAGCAGATCTGAGCTGGGTCAACACAGCATGTCAATGGTAATACTTATTTCTTGGTTTACTCTGGATAGCTTGTTGTTGTTGTTGTTGTTATGTGCCGTCGAGTCAGCCCTGACTCATAGCGACCCCTCCTTGGGTTTCCGAGGCAGTATCACTACGGAAGTAGGATTGCCCAACCTGGATAGCTTACCTCCCCCTAAAATGGAGTTGTGAACACCCAGCTTTATTGTAAGCTGCTCGGTCATCCCCAGTGGACGGTGACCCCACGCAAAATGCTGCCCGGTCCTGTGCCAGCTCCCTGAGCAGTTGCGGATTGGGCAGTTACAGTCCATAGGATTGTAATTGACTTATCTTTGGAAGTGGATAGCCAGGCCTTTCTCCCTGGTTCATCTTCGCCTAGAAAATCTGCTGAAAAACCTGTTCAGTACAAAAGCAACACGTAAGCTCCCAGTGACAGATGGATTGTGACTGCACTGGAGGTGGCTTAGCTGGAAATCGAACCCAGGTCTCTTGCGTGGAAGGCGGGTGTTCTACCACTAAACCACTCCCACCCTCTGGGATCACAGGTAGGATGGGGCTATTAAACAAGAAGAAAGAAAAGGAAGTCATGTGTTTTGACTACTTGTCTTGCATCAGCCTCTTTAGAGATATTAGCTCATTGCATCTTAACAACGATAAACCAGCTTGGAAGACAGGTAATCCATCTGCACTTTCACAAAGAGAAATTGCTGTGGAGACATGTTAAATGAAATGCCCACATTCATTTGATTTGTTCATGGTAGACCCGAGATGCAAAGTGCATACGTCAGACTGTTGAGTTTGTGGTTTTTCTCCAACACCAACAGGGTTATATAATGGATGGGTGGATGTGTGCATAATAAATAGAAGACAAGTGCAGTGTAGTAAATTACTTAGTATGGCTTCTCTACCCATAAGTCATTGTAAACTCAGTGGTGGAATGAGCAACTGAGGAGTTCCTGATTGTAAATGTTATCCACCCGGGTTATTTCTGTTGGGCGTGGCACAACACAATGTTATGGGAGGTTCCCACTCTCTCTCAGGTGCTTAGAGTTCTGATGCTATAATTGGCTAGTTTGACCACCCTGCGGGCTCTAAACGAGACCTCCTGGAGGCAGAACTCTCTCTGACTGCTGGTTGAGGAAGACGTGCTGCTGAAAAAGACATGGGCTCCTGAGACACGCGCTGCTGGGAAAGAGACGCAAGAGACACGCATTGCTGAGTGAGACACCGAGGGACCAGCACTGCTGGGAAAGAGACTGTGAGAGACTGTTGGCTGAGGGACGGTGGGCTGGGAGAGAGACTGAGCGTTCTTCCTGAACTCGAATTGTAGCCTGTGGTGCTTCCCTAATAAACCCCATAATCTGTGAGTTCTGTGTGGCCACTGCAGCGAATTATCGAACCCAGGAGAGAGGTGGTGGGTGCTCTGGGAGGAACGGTTGGAGAAAGGGCTGGAGGGAGGCAGCATGGCTGGCCTTGCAGTAATAGGCCTTGGGTTACTGATAGTGACTCTGTTTTCCTCTTGTGGGATTAGAGGAGGTCAGAAGATGTGGCCTCCTTGCCCTTTTTGCAACGAGGCTACAATAGTTGCTGCAGATGGGTATACAATGGAGCTGAGTGTTTTCAAGGAACCAGGAAAGATGACTGAGGTTACTCATCTGATAAATGAATGGGTCATAGTCATCCATCAGACAAAATACATTTTTCTGAGAGATTTATCCAAAGATCTTCTGTACACATTTTCTAACCATTTACTTTATTGTTGTTCAGAATACACACAGAACACACACCAATGCAATCATTTCTGTGTGTACAATTCACAGACGTGGGTTGCATTCATTGAGTTGTGTGGCCATTTTCACCCTCCTTTGCTGGTTGTTCCTTCCCCGTGAACATACACTCATTGTTCCCCAAGCTCCCTATCTAATCATTCCAGCTGCTGTTGTCACTTTGATCCCATGCACTAGGTAGATGTTACAAAGAGCACGGTGCTCAAGGCAGACCTTCCTTTTATTTTTATTTTTATTGTGATTTGGGTCAAAGTTTACAGAGCAAATTCA
>NW_006922328.1:292001-293661 GCF_000298275.1 Orycteropus afer afer
TCCCATGATTGTTCTCTCCAGGGCATGTGTCTACTTGAGGTAAATGTTTAACTCACATGCCTGTACTTTGTTTGGCTAGAAACCACAGGTGTGGGTTCAGTTCCAGACCTGAAGGGCAGCTAGGGGCCATAGTCTCAGTGGTTCCACAGGCTCTATCAGACCAGCAAACCTGGTCCCCCTCCCCCTTTTCTTTTTTTCCAAATGATTTTGAGTTTTGTTCCACAGTGTTCTCCCTCTCTATAAGGCAAATATTTTTTTTTAATATTTAAGTTAAACTACTGTTTGGTTACAGAAGACTTGAGGGCATATTTTGGGTTTAGGGTTTAAAGATTTCCACAAGGCAATAGTTTTGGTGGTTTATCGACCCTCAGTGGCTCCAGAAAGCCTGGATTCCCAGAGAATTTGAAATTCTGTTTCACATTCCCACCTTTTGATGAAGCCTTCTGGAGAATCTCTGATCAACACGTTCAGTGATGGTAGCCAGGCACCAGCCAGTTCTTCTGGGCTCATGGTGCGGTGCAGTGAATTACTTTAGATAATCCTTCCAGCCATGCATAGTCTTGTCACTTCCACAAAATGATTGGCTTGTTGTTGTTGTTATTTGCAATCGAGTCGGCCCCGACTCATAGTGACCCCTCCTTGGGTTTCCGAGGCAGTATCACACGGAAGTAAGAATGCCCAACCTTCCTTCTGAAGAGTGGCTGGTGGGTTTGAACCTCCGACCTTCTGGTTAGCAGTCAAATGCTTTAGGCATTATGCCACCAGAGCACCCATTATGTCAATATGATATAAAATGTCCTCACAACAGGACCAATAAGAAACATCGTGATAAATGGAGAAAAGATGGAAGTTGTCAAGGATTATTTCGATGTGGATCCACAATCAATGCCCATGGAAGCAGCAGTCAAGGAACCAAACAACATATTGAATTGGGGAAATCCACTGCAAAAGCGCTTTCAAGTGCTGAAGAGCAAAGATGGCACTTTGAGGACTAAGGTGCGCCCGACGCAAGCCGTGGTATTTTCAGTCGCCTCATATGCATGTGAGAGCTGGACGATGAATAAGGAAGACCGAAGAAGAGTTGGTGCCTTTGAATGATGGCTTGGAGAAGAATGTTCAATATACCGTGGACTGTCAGAAGAATGAACAAATCTTTCTCAGAAAAATTACAGCCAGAACACTCCTTAGAAGCAAGAATGGTGAGACTTCATTTCATGTATTTTGACATGTTATCAGGAGGGACCAGTCCCTGGAGAAGTGCTACTGCAGATGGTGTGTCAGCTTGGCTGGGCCGTGGTTTTGAGTGGCCCGGCAGCTGGTTGTAATTATTCCCTATGATGAGATTGTAATCACCTCCATGGTGCAATCTGCATAAGCAGTTAATTGGTTGCCTTCAGGGGGGTGGCCTGCTCCCAGTATATAAGCAGACACTTTGAGGACAGTCTCTAGCTTTTGGCACATTTGGAGCCTGCGTTTGGCCAAGTCTTGGCCTGTTGTGTTGCCAGTCCTGGCATTGTTCTTGGACTTGAACCAGTGGCCTGCTGTGTTGCCTGCAGATCTTGGGACTGTGCCATTTTACCTGCAGACCTTGGGTTTGTCAGCCTCAGCAGCCAGCAGCTGCCTGAGTCAGAAAAAGCCTCCGGCTCTGGTGGGCTTGGAA
>NW_006922328.1:297986-300918 GCF_000298275.1 Orycteropus afer afer
AGGACAGAGTGGAACTGCCCCACAGGGTCTCCAAGGCTGTCAGTCTTCACAGAAGCAAAGCCCAAACCACACCCACTGCCGTGGAGTCCATTCTGACTCACAGCGCCCCTAGAGGACAGAGTGGAACTGCACCACAGGGTTTCCAAGGCTGTCAATCTTTGTGGCTTTCACTGACTAATTTTTTCAGAAGTAGACCACCACATCCTTCTCCCCAGGCTGTCTTAGTCTGGAAGCTCTGCTGAAGCCTGTCCACCATGGGTAACGCTGCTGGTATTTGAAATCCTGGTGGCATAGTTTTCAGCATCCCAGGAACCCACAAGCCACCCAGTAGGAAAAACTGACAGACGAGGGGTCATGTCATCAGGAGGGACCAGTCCCTGGAGAAGGCCATCATATGCTCGGTAAAGTAGAGGGTTGGCGAGGAAGAGGAAGACCCTCAATGAGATGGATGGACAGCGTGGCAACAACAATGGGTTTAAGCGTCACAACTAAGGTGAGGATCACAGAACTGGGCAGCATTTCGTTCTGTTGCACACAGGGTCGCTATGAGTTGGAGCAGACTCAATGGCGCCTAACAATATCAACAACAATCTTTATGGAAACGGACTGCTATCTTTTTCTCCCATGGAACCGTGCTTGGTGGGTGTGAAACGCCCACCTTTTAGTTAACACTTGAGCACTTCACCACTGCACCACCTGGACTCCTTGTTATCTCTGCTCGTACAAAATGCACCAGTAGTCTGCCTTTGGTCAGGAATGAGTCCAGGAGAGAAATAATGGCACCCTATGTCTCACTTGGAAGTCACAGGGCTGTGTGTGATGGGAAACCACAGCCTCCTTGGTCTCCAAATCCATCTTCCCAGGACTCAGGATACTGTGGATCTCGGTGCGCAGTTTCTTTTTTCTTTTTTTACTATTTTCTAAAAAACTTTGTATTGTGATTTGGGTGAAAGTTTACAGAGCAAATTGGTTTGCCATTCAACAAGTCATGCACATTTCATTTTGTGATATCGACTGCAGTCCCCACAATGTAACTTCACATTTCTCACTTTCTCCCTGGATATGAACACCATTTTAATTTAACCTTCTTTCTTGTCTCTTCCTGCCTCGTGATCTTTATCCCGGGGCAAATGCTGCCCTTTGGATCCCACATGGTTGGTTGTTCTAAGCAGTGCATACCTCCCTGGTGTTAATCACTTACCTTTGCTTGTCTAGGGTCTTAAAAGCTTATGAATTGTAGCGACTGGGATATTAAAAGCTTGCAAGCAGCCATCTAGATGCAACGATGGGTCTCTCCTCGTCCAGAGCAAAGAAGAATGAAGAAAAGCAAAGATTCATGGAAACAATTAGTCTTAGCTACTGGTACATCATGCGATCCTCAGCCTATACGAGTATGAGACCAGAAGAACTAGATGGTGCCCGGCTACCACTGTCAACCACTCTGAGGGGGATCTGTGTAGGAGTTCCTGGATAGAGAGGGAGAACAATGTGGAACAAAACTGAAAATCATTTGGGGGGAAAAAAGGGAGGGGGAGGGGACCAGGTTTGCTGGTCCGATAGAGCCTGGTGGAACCCCTGAGACTATGGCCCCTAGATGCCCCTCAGGTCTGGAATTGAAGCCACATTTGTGGCTTCCAGGCAAACAAAAGAAAGGCAAAGGAGCTGAACATTTACCTGAGGTAGATACACTCCTTGGAGAGAACAATCATGGGAGGAAGAAGGGCTGCCTATGCACAGGGAGACAGCTCAAGGGGCAGGAGTGTATGGAGGGATGGACACAGGGAAGAGGTAACTATGGGGAGGAAGTGGGAGGAGAGCTGTTGCATTCTGGGAAATTGTAGTCAATGTCATGAGACAAAGTGTGTGTGAATTGCTGTATGGAAAGTGAATTTGCTCTGTAAACTTTCACCCAAATCACAATTAAAAAAAAAAAAAAGGTTCTGAGCCACCATCTTAGGTCCAACAGTCTCTCCTCCACCGGAGCAAAGAAAAGTGAAAAAAACCAGACACAAGGAAACAATTAGTCCAAGGGACCATAGACCACATGAACTCCAACCTCTATAACCTTTAAACCAGAAGAACTAGATGGTGCCTACCCACCACTGCCTACCACTCTGAGAGGGATCACAGTATTAGGTCCTGGATAGACTGGCAGAAAAATGTGGAACAAAACTCAACAATTAAAAAAAAAGACACCAGACTTACTGATTCGATGTCAAGCTTCTGCTCCCTCTAATGAAGCCCTGTGTGGCCACAGCTCCGTCCCCTGGGCCCGGTTGGCTGCTTCCTTTGGACTGTGTACTCAGAGCGGGTTCTGGGTCTCCCTGGGTGGCCCTTAGCTGTGGCCAGGAGGGCTCGGTGGACAAGGTGGGTAACTGAACATGTGAGAGTTTTTTACTTTGTCCAAAAGCAGTGACCACACTGAGGAGGGCCTGCCTTGTTAAAAACAAAGATGTTGTGCTCCGTTGCTGCCAGCTGTAGGGACTTTCATGCTAGCAATTAACAGAAACAATTCTGCATGTGTTCAGTCATCCTTGGGGAAAAGGTGTCAGAACTGAAGATGTCACTGAGTCTGGAATAGAACATGTGTGTTTTGGTTGCCTAGTGCCTCTCTGACAGGAATGTACCACAAAGAGGATGGCTTGAATAAAGAGGAGTTTATTATCTTACGGTTTGGAGGCTAGAAGTCCAAGTTCAAAATGCCAGGCAGGTCTAGGGGTTGGGTGAAAGCCCCTCAACTTTGGGTGTCAGCTTTGCCTCCTGCTCCTGCCCCACTGGAGCTGGAACGTTTTCTTCACTGAGGCAGGTGCTGGCTGCTGAGGCTGAGAAACCCAAGGTTGAAAAGCAAATGGTACAGTAACGATATTACCAAACAACATGGCAGGCCATTGATAAAAGTCCAGAAAAAGTCCCAAGGTCGGCAGAGCATGGC
>NW_006922328.1:301388-306165 GCF_000298275.1 Orycteropus afer afer
GGGGTAGGAGGTGGGGGTGCAATGGACTCCATGGTAGTGAATTTGGTTCTGGTTTGATAGTGCTCATGTGGTCCAATCTCCACGTTTGCAGTGAAGGTCAGGGAAGACTCCTGTGTTTTTATGCAAATAACACCTGCATTCTAAGTTTGCCAACTTCACCCATCCTGGGATGCATTCCCGAAAGTGCGCTATGTTAATTGTTTGCGTGGAAATGCAGTAATTTTCCCAGTATCATAGCTGGTCCGTGGAAGAGCTGAGACTATGCACATGGCTCCTAGCTCACAGTGCAGTGCTTTTTCTGTCCGAGGTAGATGACCAGTGAGAACCAGAGGGTCAGAGAGGCCCCAGCAGAACAGCTCTTGCTCTGGATATGGAGTTAAAGGTCCGGACGTAGGTCAGGGGGAAAAGTAAAGAAATGCATATGAATTTGAATCTGAATATAAAGATGGAGATCATCATGGGATATCTTTGGGGCCAGAGACAATACTAGTCTGATAGGTTTTGGTAAAAAGCAAGAATTAAAGTTGGATATATTGGTCAGAGTTAAGAACTGCAGAAACCAAGGTCTATTCCAGCCCGTTTAAGCAGAAAGGGCTTGATGTTGTTGGGTGTCGCCAAGTTGATTCCAATTCATGGTGACCCCATGGGACAGCGAATGGCCCCACAGGGTTTGCTAGTCTGACATCTCTACAGGAACAGATCACCACGTCTTTCTGCCATGGAACAGCTGGGTGAGTTTGAACTGCCAACTTCTGGGTTAGCGGCTTAGCCCTTTATTTATTTATTTTATTTTAAGAGCTTGTTTTACATTCAACGTCACGCATACATTTAGTTTCACTCCCCATGCGCTGTGTCCAACCCTAACCCAGTCTCCCCCCTCCCTCCCCTGTAACCCTCCCCCTGTGCCCCTCATAGTTATGCCTCCTGTGTGACCTGCATTTCCTCAGTTTCAATGTTGGTCCTTTGGTGCCCCGTGGTCTATTGCTCTAAGGGACGTATTACCATTGAGTGTGTGGGTGTGGCATCCGAAGTTAAGTGGTCTGCGTACATCTTGTTAACTATTGAGCTGAGAGGCTGCCCCTGGGGGGTGAGTTTTATTCCAGGCGCCGAATGTATTTTAGGGCCATAGTATTGGGAGTCTCACCAGACTTCATCTGACCAGTAATTCTGGTCATTATTGAGTTTTTGGATTTTGTTTCACGTTTTCCCTCCCACTCTACCCAGGATCTAGCGGCTTAGCTCTTAACCATTGCACACCCAGGGCTCCCTAGAAAGAGCTTAGTGGTATATTTTACTCAGAGACTGGGAAAGATAAAGTCTCTAAACTAAGCCTCCATTCTGTCTGCCAGAAACACACTGCATATTTGTACCACCCGGTGAGCTGGGTCTCTGCCATGACCAGGAAGGTGCCAAATTAAGCAGCTGTTTATGCTGGTGGTGCCCTCAGCTGCTCACTGAAAGGTTCAAGGTTTGAGTCCACCCAGGGCTGTCTCAAAAGAAAGGTGCAATCATTTACATCCAAACAATCATCCACTGAGAGAGAACTCACCAAGTTCAGCATAAGCTAGGGTCTTCATGAGCTGGGATCCACTCCACGGAAGCGAGCTTTTTAACAGGTCAGGAAGCCGCTGCTTGTGAACCAGAACCCCACTTCGGTGCCACAACCCTTACTGGTAACCCGGGTGCATCGTGCATAGCTTCTTTCCCCCATAACTCATTTGTGACCATAACTGCACCTAAGTGCATCTGATGGGAGGAATGGAAGGCACAATGGAAATTCTAGCTGCAAGAGAGTCAGGAGAATGGAATTTTTAGCTTTCACGTGTGCACGTTTGGGAGAAATGGTAGAAAGGTTGTGGAATGAATGCTGAGCAGGTCAACACACCATGTTCATTCCAGACGGAGAGCTCGGAGACCTGTGAGCAGGGGTTTGGATTTGATGTGGCCAAAGGCAGGGAGACATGACACTTTCTCAACCAGAGGAGAGTCCTGATGAAAGAAAGGGATTTTTTTGGGAAAAAAAAAAAAATTTCTAAAAACATTATGCCAGCTGGATTTGTTACCAGGAAGTCTTCGGTTGAGAGGAACTTGGAGGAGTCTGTTACTACAGTACTGGACCCTAGATGATGTCACTTGTTTTGCTTGACTACTGACCTAAAGATTGAGCGTTCAAACCCACTCAGTGGCTCCGTGGAAGAAAATTTCCAGGGATCCACTTCTGTAAGGACACCGTCTGGAGTAGTTCTACTCTGTAACACATGGGGTCTCCGTGAGTCTGAATCAATTCGAGAGTGATGCACTTTTTGTTTGGTTTTGTTTTGCTACTGTAATATGTGTAATAAAAATGAAGGCATGGATGGTAGCAGGGGCGATCGGAGTGGGGAGGAAGGGAGGAATAATGAACAATAAATAGATGGTTGATGAAATGCATAACGAAATGGATCCTAAACTTTGTGTGAGGAGCACGGTACCACTCATCTTTAAACTCCCAGTACCTCCCCCAAGAAGGACACCATGCTGGGTCAAGTGGAGGATTAGGATAAAGTGAAGACCCTCAACCAGAAGGATCGACACAGTGGCTGCAACGAGGGGCTCGAGCACAGCAAGCATTGTGAGGAAGGCCCAGGCCCAGGCGGGGTTCCGTTCTGTTGTGCCCGGGGTCACGGGGTCAGAACCGACTTGAAGGCACCTAACAACAAGCACCACCTCTCTCAATGTGTGGCACCCAGTACGTCCCTAATAAAATGAAAACAAAGGAATGAGAAGGGAAGTCAAAGATGGTAAATGATCCTCCAAAGGTAGATGAGTAAACGAGTACAGGTGTGTGTCACTTAATGTCCATTTGGACAACATCTGACTGCATTACATCCACGGTCCCTAACATTGTTTTTTTTTAATGGGAAAGCAGCTCTCCTTTGTTTATTATTTACCCCTAATGGTTTATGGAAGGAAGGTTGGGCAATCTACTTCTGTAGTGATACTGTCTCGGAAACCCAAGGAAGGGTCGCTATGAATCAAGTCACGTCAATGGCAGTGAATTTGGTTTGGGCTTTGCTTCCAGTGGGTGTGGTTTGGGCTTTGCTTCTGTGAAGACTGACAGCCTCGGAAACCCAAGGAGGGGTCCTATGAGTCGGTCCGACTCCACGGCACATAACAACAACAACAACAGCAATGGTTTATGGAGCTCTGGTGGTGTAGTGGTTAAGGCATTTGGCTTAATCCAAAGGTTGGTGGCTGCAACCCACCAGCTGCTCCACAGAAGAAAGATGAGGCAGTCTGCTTCCGTAAAGACTCACAGCCCTGGAAACCCAGTGAGTTAGGTTTGGAATGGAAGCCATGGTCTTTTCAATAGACTCATATGTGTGTGAAAACTGGGGAATGAGTAAAGAAGATCAAAGGAGAGTCGATGCATTTGGATTCCGGTGTTGGTGAAGAACATAGAAAATACCATGGGCCACGTGGTGGTTAAGTTTGTGTGTCAGCCTGGCTGGGCCTGGCTGAGTGGCTGGGCAGCTGGATGTAGTATTCCCCATGATGAGACTGGCAATCAACTCCATGGTGGGATCTACTGTGAGCAGCTGAGAAGCTGCCTTTGGGATGTGTTCTGCTTCCTGTGTATAAGCCATAAGCCTCTAGCTTATGGCATGGTTGGACCCTGCATGTAGCCGTGTCTTTGTTCAGAAGCCTGCCATGTTCTGCCGATCTTGGGACTTATAATGAACTTGAATTAATGGCCTGCCGTGTGGTTTGGTAACATCGGGACTGTGGTTTTTGACTTGTCAACCTTGGGGCTTCTCAGCCTCAGCAGCCAGCAGCTGTCTGAGTGAAGAAACGCCTCTAGCTCCAGTGGGCCGGGAGCAGGAGGCAGAGCTGGACCCCAAGGCTGAGGGGCTTTCTCCCAGCCCCTAGAGCCTGGCACTTTGAACCTGGACTTCTAGCCTCCCGAACTGTAAGAGAATGAACTCCTGTTTGTTCAAGCCATTCCATTTGTGGTATATATTCTTGTCAGAGCGGCACTAGGGAACCAGAACAGGCTACCAGAAGAACGAACAAATCTGTCTTTGACAGAATATTCCTTAGAGGTGAGAATGGCCAGACGTTGTCTCATTTCCTTTGGTCATGCTGTCAGAAGGGACCAGTCCCTGGAGAAGGGTATCGTGATTAGTAAACTGAGAAAAAATCCTCATGAGATGGATTGGCCCAGTGGCTACAAAGACGGACTCAAGCTTAGCAATGAGCGCAAGTATAGCACAGGCTGCAAAATCCCCAATGAATTCTGTCAGTGGACAGAGGCAACCACTGCCCGCCTGTCTGTCTGTCACACTGTGGTGTTGCTGCAATGTTGGAAGCTGTATCACCAATATTCAAATACCAGAAGGGCCAGCCATGGCGGATGGCATCAGCAGAGCTTCCAGACCAACTCGGAGGAAAGGCCTGGTGACGTCCTGAAAATTAGCCAATCGAAACCCTATGGACCACAACAGACTACAGTGTTGGAAGAGGAATCATCTATGTTGGAGGGCACTCAGAACACACAACCACCTCAACAATGGGCTCAAACATGCCAATGACCCTGAAGGTGACCCAGGACCAGCCAACATTTCATTCTGTTGTATGACGTGAGTCTGAGTCAACTCTATGGCAACTAACAACAACAAAACACAGAAGACAGCAGTGAAGGGTGAGAGGGCGGCTCGAACAGCTAGAGGATGCAGGTTTCAAAAGAAGAAGAATGACTGAATGCGAACAGAAGACCAACAAGCCTAGAATTGAGACC
>NW_006922328.1:314490-315620 GCF_000298275.1 Orycteropus afer afer
CAATCTTTACAGAAGCAAAGCCCAAACCACACCCACTGCAGTGGAGTCTATTCTGACTCACAGCGCCCCTAGAGGACAGAGTGGAACTGCCCCACAGGGTCTCCAAGGCTGTCAGTCTTCACAGAAGCAAAGCCCAAACCACACCCACTGCCTGGAGTCGATTCTGACTCACAGCACCCGTAGAGGACAGAGTGGAACTGCCCCAGAGGGTCTCCAAGGCTGTTAATCTTTACCAATGCCGACAGCCACATCTTTCTCCTGTGGAACAGCTGGTGGGTTTAAACTGCTGACCTTATTTTGGTTAGCAGCTCAGTGCTTTAACTACACACCACCAGAGCTCCTAATAAAAACCCAACATACCAACATTTGTGGGATGCAACTCAGGCAGTGCTTAGAGGAGAATTTAAATTTCAAATACTTATATTAATAGGAAAAATAATCAATCCATTGTTCCAACTTAAGGAGCTAAAAAAATAAAAAGGAACAGCACATTAAAACTATAATGCGTAGAAGAAATGAGATAATAAAAAATACGGGTTGAAATCAGTAAAATAGAAAACGGATAACCAATGGGGGGGGGGAAAGAAGAAACAATATGCTGGTTATTTGAGAAAAGCAATAAAAGCAATATGCCTGTAATGAGAAGACACAAATTATTGGTACCAGCAATGAGAAAGGTGAAATCACTACAGACCCTATGAACATTAACAGGATAACAAGGAAATATTATTAACAACTTTATGGCCATAAATTTGACAGATTGCATGAAGTAGAGAAATTTTTGAAAGATACTAATAACCAAAACTAATATATCACAAAACAGGAAACATGAAAGCAATTTGATTGGGGTGGTGGATACAAGGGTGTAAACATCTGTCAAAAAACACTGAATCACACACAAGACAGCTGCATTTTATCTTAAATAAATTATGTTGTTGTCGTCATGTGCTGTCAAGTCAGACCCGACTCATAGTGACCCCTCCTTGGGTTTCCAAGGTGGTATCACTATGGAAGGAGATTGCCCAACCTTCCTTCCAGGGAGTGGCTGGTGGGTTTGAACCACCAGCCTTCTGGTTAGCAGTCAAGTGGGTTAGGCACTATGCCACCAGAGCTCCTAAGTAAATTATACT
>NW_006922328.1:317060-324807 GCF_000298275.1 Orycteropus afer afer
GCCCCACAGGGTTTCCAAGGCTGTCAATCTTCACAGAAGCAAAGCCCAAACCACACCCACTGCCGTGGAGTCGATTCTGACTCACAGCGCCCCTAGAGGACAGAGTGGAACTGTACCAGAGGGTTTCCGAGGCTGTCTTTATCTGCTTCATCTATCTCTTGCAGAACGGGTTCAAACCAGTGACCTTTGGCTGGCAGCCGAGCACTTAACCACTGTGTCACCAGGGCTCACTGCTTGTCTGTACTCGATTACCCTTGTAAATAAGCATCACTGGTGAGTGTCTGGTTCTTGTTTTGCCTGGTATGAGATCCCCTTACTTCTTCTCTCCCTTTTAAAAGATCTTTAGACACAGAACCCCCCCCCCCAGATTTTCCCTGACCTTGTCAGCTGTTGTTATAGACCAGGTTGTGCCTCCCCCTTCCAAGAATAAAATTATGTTGAAGTCCTAACCCTGGTGACCTCTGGTAGCTGTGAACATGATGTTGTTCGGAAAGAGGGTCTTTGAGGAGGTTAGTACTGAGCGTGGGGTCACACTGGAACAGGGTGGGACTCAGTCCAATTCTTTACAGAAAAGAGACAGAGAGAGAGGAAGGACGGCCACATGAAGATGGAGCAACTAGCCAACAGATGCCTGGGGCTACCAGGAGCTCAGAGAAACAAGGATGCCTCCCCAGGACTCTGGAAGGAGCGCAGGCCGGCGACATGGTGAGCTGGACTCTGGCTTCCACGACCGCGACAGTACATTTCTGCTCTTATCAAGCCACCTGCTGTCGGGGTGCCATCCTGTCAATTCTGACTCACGGTGAGCCCACGTGACAGAGCAGAATGGCCCCACAGGGTTTCCTAGGCTGTAATCTTTATGGGAGGACCTCTGGCGGTGCTTAAGGCATCTGACTGCTAACCAGAAGGTTGGTGGTTCAAACCCACCAGCTGCTCTGCAGAAGGAAGACTGGGCAATCTACTTCCGTAAAGATTTACCACCTCGGAAACCCAATTGGGGTCACTGTGAGTTGAAATTCGGGTAGCATAGCGCCTAAGGCACTTAACTACTAACCAGAAGGCCAGCAGTTCAAACCCACCAGCCACTCCTCGGAAGGAAGATTGAGCAATCTACTTCCGTAGAGATACCGCCTCAGAAACCCAAGGAGGGGTCTCTGTGAGTCGGGGCCAACTCCACAGCACGGAACAATAACAACAACATGAGTTGGAATGGACTCGATAGCAGTGGATTTTTTGTTGTTGTTGTTTTAATCTTTATGGAAGACCAGGCAGTGTTTTGTTCCGTTGTACGTAGGGTTGTGTGAGGTGGAGACGACTCGACGGCACCGAACAATAAATCTTTATGGAAGCAGGTCACCTGGTCATTCTCCTGCGGAGCCAGTCAGCTGGGTGGTTTCAAACTGTCAACCTTTCGGTTAGCAGCCAAGTGCTTATCCGTCGTGCTACCAGAGATCCTTATAAGCCACCTGGTTTGTGGCATTTTGTTATGGGAGCACTAAGAAATTAACATGACAACTTCCATCAAGGTGAGAGGCTGGTGATAGATGCTGGTGTTTCGTTTCTGGTATGAAGCCTGCCAGCAGCTTCACCAGTTGGTCAAATTCTTCTTGGGCAAGGCAGCATGTGTAGTGGTTTAGTGAAGACAGGGCCACCTACTTCCATAAAGATTTATAGCTTCTGAAACTACGGGGGTCACCGTGAGTCAGAATTGACTCAATGGCAGTGAGTTCGGTTTTGATTCGGTTTAATGTTGATTTAAAAATAATTTTTATAGCAATGCTAAGAAATAGTTGTCATTCTTATTTGATACACGAAAAGAAGTTCAGTAAGTGAGACTTGTTCAAAGTCAGCAATCCAACGCCAGGCTGACTACACAACCCAACTGTTTGCGTGTGCACTAAACCAGAGGCCTGACAGGACCCACCAAACTGGGGACGTGCTAAGATGACCAGTTTTTAAAGGCCTCAGAGCAAAATGGGGGGAAGTGGTGACCTAACTAACCGGTGGGGCCCAGGCAAGCCCAGGGGACTGTCTCGAGTGCGGGAAAAACTGTTCTCTTTGATCAGAACACTTTTCTGATCGAGCGGAAGGTTGGGAACTGAGTGAATCATATAATGATGACATGCAGTGTGTGGACGGTGCAGAAACAACAGGTGGAACTTTGAGGTGTCAACTCAGCTGATGGCCAGTCCTATCTCCTTCCTTCCAGACTTTGTCCCCCTGCTCTGGTGGCGCAGTGCCTAAGGCACCTGACTGCTAACCGGAAGGCTGGAGGTTCAAACCCACCAGCCACTCCTTGGAAGGAAGATTGGGCAATCTCCTTCCATAGTGATACTGCCTCGGAAACCCAAGGAGGGCTCGCTATGAGTCAGGTCCGACTCAGCAGCACATAACAACAACAACAAGCCCCAGTATTAGGAGCTCTAGTGGCGCAGTGCCCAAGGCACTTCACTCCTAACCAGAAGGCTGGCGGTTCAAACCCACCAGCCACTCCTCAGAAGGAAGGTTGGGCAATCTACTTCTGTAGTGATACCGCCTCGGAAACCCAAGGAGGAGTCGCTACGAGTCAGGGCTGACTCAATGGCACACAACCACCACCACCACACACACACACACACATATATATATAAAACATATACAACCCACTGCCATCAAGTCAATTCTGACTCATACATAGTGACCCCCACTGGGTTTCCAAGGTGGTAAATCTTTACAGAAGTAGATTGCCCTGTCTTCCTTCCATGGAGTGGCTGGTGGGTTTGAACTGTCAACCTTCTGGTCAGCTATTGCCTTAGGCACTGAGCCACCAGAGCTCCTTTTATGCTATTAAGGCATCTAGATTTTTAGTGTCTTCCATATATAATGCTACTACTACCTTTTAATCATTTTTCATTTTGGACAACTAGGATATTAGCTACCCGGTGGCAGAATTCCTCCTCTACCAGAGTGTTTCACCCATCTAACAGGATCCGAATTGAGGTCTCATGGAAAGCCAGGGACACACATAATGTGGGGCTGACGGAGGAGGAGCTTAGAAACCCAAAGAGAATTGATATAGACGTGCATTTTTACCCTCATAAAACCTCAGTCATAATCAACTGACAACCTTTAAATCTTGGAAGACAGAAGAGTTCAGATTAAAACAGGTTTTAAAAATAATTGCCAGAACTATGGTCCATATACACAATGGAATATTATGCAAGACTAAAGAATAATGTAGAATCTACAAAACACTGCGTAACATGGATGAACTTGGAGGACATTATGCTGAGTGAAATAAGTCAATCACAGAAGGACAAATATTGTATCAATTCATTATTGTAAAAAGTCAAGGAAAGGTTTATATATGCAAGGGAACTTTCTTTGTTGGTTACCAGGGGTGGAAGGGGAGGGGAGGGAACACTGCTGGACAGGTAGAGACCAGTACTGATTCGGGCAAAGGGAAGGGCACTGAAACAAATGGGAGTGATCAACACGGTGGCACTGAGGAAGACAGAGAGAGGTACGTGGGAGGTGCAGACAACAGAGATGAAGCCTTCTGCACATATAGTAGTGCGTTGTCAGTCAAGGCAAACATTCATCTACAGGTGGATAGACGGATGCCCAGCCTGAGTGATCAGGTATGTCTGGGCAGTGGGAGTGTGCCCAGGACCATGGATAGGGTTGGCAATGTTTCTATGCATATTTGTATGTGCTGTAAGAATGTCCAGGTGTATAGTAGAGTTGACAAAGGGCAAGGTTGTGGTGGCTTATTGGCCACAGCCAGCTACCCGGAGGGAGTGAGTAGTTGGACCTATGGGCTCAGGACCACAGTTACAGGGGACATCAAGCTCAACTGGTGTAACATACTACACAAAACCATTGTTCTACATCCTACTTTGGTGAGTAGGGACTGCGATCTTAAAAGCTTGCCAGCAGCCATCTAGATGCAACGATAGGTCTCTCCTCGTCCAGAGCAAAGAATGAAGAAAACCAAAGATACATGGAAACAATTAGTCCAAGGGACTGGTAATACCAGGTGATCCTCAGCCTATATGACTATGAGACCAGAAGAACTAGATGGTGCCGGCTACCACCGTCAACCATTCGGAGGGGGATCTGGGTAGGAGACCCTGGATAGAGAAGGAGAACAATGTGGAACAAAACTCAAAATTGTGAAAAAAAAAAAAAAGACCAGGTGTGTTGGTCCGATAGAGACTAGTGAGACCCCTGAGACTATGGCCCCTAGTTACCCTCCAGGTCTGGCATTGAACCCACTCCTGTGGCTTCCAGCCAAACCTTAGACAGGCATATGGGGTGAATGTTTACTCCTTAGAGCAATCAATCAGGGGAGAAAAGAAGAGCAGTGTTTGCAAACAGAGACAGCTGAGATGGGGTGGGGGCAGAGTGCATGGGAGGAAAGGACACAGGGAAGAGGTAACTATGGGTGAAAGTGGAAAGAGAGCTCTTACAATGTGGGGAATTGCAGTCAATGTCATGAGACAAAATGTGTATGAACTGCTGTACAGAAAATGAATTTGCTCTGTAAACTTTCACCCAAATCACAATTAAAAAAAAAAAAAAAAATTGCCAGTACCTGGTTTTACAAGAATGGAGCCATAAATGGCTTAACAGCCTCACCAAGTAACAACCGGACTCTTCAGTCGATAGTCCAAGAATCCCCAAGGAGCCCCGGTCGGCACAGCGTGTGCTATCGGACACGTCCTGTCACCTGTCGGTGACCCCGAGACCCCAGGATTCCACCCACTGCTGTGACTGTGCAGAGGTAAAGCAGCCCAGGCATGTAGGGGACATTGAGCACACTCCTGCCACCAACAGGGCAGCAGTCAAGGAAATGAGGAACGGATTCCAAAATCCCAGCGGAACACCACCTTGAACGTGGCCGACAGCCTGCCGAAACGGAGACCCCCCTCATCAAGACCCACGGAACGACCAGCTGGGCGCGCTCACTGTATTTTTTTTTATTTAGTTTACAGAAAGGATCTGTAAGTACAGGTTGCCGAAAGAAACTGTTTAGTGCTATTTACATTTGATTTAAAACTTTGCTCTATACAAATTTAATTCTGATCAGTATGAACAATGTTTTCAGAGATCTACTGCATATAAAGCATACTCATCAAAGCATTAACAGTGAGTAAAATAACCTGATTACGTTTAAACAAAGATGACCACTGGAAACCTTGTGCACGTCACGCTGGTAAGGGCCATGACCACTTCCTCGGTTCAGAACGTAACGTCAGCCTGTTGCCGCATCATTAGAAGGCTAAAATCGTCGTTATGGAATATTGTCCTGTAAGTTACACACCAATCTATCTTTAAGGTCTATAGTTAGGTATTTTATAAATTTTTTTTTTATTAAATATATTCTACACATATTTGTAATTTCATCCCGGAAAGATTACCCCCCAGGGGGGAAAAAAATATAAAAATCTTTGATATTTGTACAGGTTTTTAGATGAAAGGAGCTCACGCCTTAGTGCTGTGCAAACTGTTTGTAGCGTCTCCGTTTTTAAATTACCGGTACAAAACAACAGAAAAAATAGCATCCTAAATCGTATTGGCCTTAAAAAAAAGATCAGCTTTTGATTGGAATACAGTTATAAGCACTACAACCAAATGCAGACGACAGAAAGGAACAAAATTAGTCCTATGTATATTTTCTTTTCCTTTTGTAAAATTTTTAAGAATTCATTCGAACGCTAATGAGTAAGTATGAGGCTGGACGCGGGTACAGGCGAGCAGTGGGTGTGGAACACACGTCTGCGGATCCGCGCGCGCACACACACACACACGTCGACCACAAGTGAGGTGTGTCTGGGATCTCTGCACAGTCCCGAAAGCCTCCCGTATTTAAGGCTAGAAGCGCACTCTCGTCCCTCTTTGTGCTGCGCGGGTAGGCGCTCGGCCACCGTGTGACGCGAGAGCGCGCGTGGCCCGGGCAGCCCGCGGTGTCGTCGGCCCGCTCCTGAGTGCTTTAGACAGCAGGCACGTTTTGACTTTCTGCGTTGCGTCCCCGGGCGGGAGGGACAACAGTCACACGCAGGTTAGGACTCTGTGCCTGGGCAGGCCCCGGGGCTGACGGTGGCAGGGGCCACCCAACGTCTCTGTTTGTTCCCCATCAAGTCGGCCCAGCCATCGACTCCAGGAGTGTGAACCGTAGCTCTGAATCCTTCTAGTGCCAGAAACCGGGTTGTGATTCTGTCGACGAGGCAAACCATGGCAACCTTTTTTTTATTATTATTATTAATTTAGTGCAAATCGTGTTTGGAACACTTGATTGGCCAGTTGTGGGGATGAGCATTTCCGGGGCAGCCAAACGGATTCGGCTGAGGAAGAGATGCCGGCTTTGCCCCTGGCGGCTGACCGCGTTCAAAAACCAGTGTCACCGTAAAACTGCTCAACAGAAACAAAGACGCGAGAAGTAAGAAAATCATAGTGAAACGTATTCTTGGTTCCTTCGGCCTTCATGAGGAAAGAGGACAGTGTCAGCGTCAGTGCCGGGTCAGGGCCGCGGGCGGCGGGCAGGCTGTTCTAAGGGTTTTGGAAGCAACGGTGGGTCTCTCCTGTCCCGGCAACACACAAGACGAAGGCTCTGCGAGGCGCCCTCGGCAGACGCACCACTGCACCTACAGGATCACGCAGCAGTTACTCTCGCCCGTCTTCTCCCGATTCCTCTGACCTGCGGACAGCAGAGAACAGCCTTCTGTCAGTGTGACAGGGAGAACCGAGTCCAGCAAGAAAGGGTTTTGTGTTTTCTTAACGCTTACATTGGCTTTTTTTAAATTAAAAAGCTGTCATAAATGTTCCTATAATTTTAGCCGGTTTCCAAAATGTCTGGTTATTTGCTGGCCAAGTTGTATTCATAAACTATAAACACTTCCTTTCCCTCGGAACGCCCAAGGACCACCAAGACCCTCTCGAATGGCTGCCTCTGTGGCTCCAGACAGACGCGTCGCCAGGGCCCAGCTTACCTTGGGAGTTTGGCTCAGGCAGCGTCTCTCGGGCCACCAAGTGCATCACTGTGGTTTTGCCAAAAGGAAGTTTCAAAGCTGTGTGAAAATGGAAAATAACCGTTACACACACGGAGACCTTCACTAACTAGATCTGAAACCCTTTGCAAATGGGCTATTCTCCTTGATAGACTGAGCTTCTGAGCAGATAGGAAATCTCCCCTACAAAACAAAATGGGGTTTACAGTAACAGACAGCCCTCACAGTTCAAATACCTGTACTCCCGGCTCTGGCCACAGGCCTGACGCCAGCCTCCACACTGTTTAAAGAAAGGACTAAGGGGAAATACATCACAGTTAATAGCAGAGACGCCGTTAGGACAGAAAGAATTATATATATTTTTTTTTTTCAAAGAACACTTTTTTTAGATGAAGAAAAAGTTTACATTGGGAGATTCCTGTTTCTAAATCTAATTACATGTCGGTCACCTGATAAAATGACTACACTGGCCAGGCTACTGTAACAGACAGAGGAGAAATGGCCGGCCAGTTTTAAATATTTATTCTCAACCTTGTGTCCTTCAACAAGAAAACAATGTTCTCAGGCAGGTCAGTCCTGCCGTTATTAAAGACCCCTGTCCTCTAAGTGAGGTTTTCAAAGATTTTTGCTCACTCATAAATTGAGAAAAAATAGTTATTATGACACACTTCAGACATAGAAACGAAACCACAACAAAGCCCCGGGTATCCACAGCCGCTGAGGCAGGCAGACACACCGAGCTTCACGGCCAATCTCCT
>NW_006922328.1:325287-327405 GCF_000298275.1 Orycteropus afer afer
TCAAAGGAAGCACAATGACCCCAAAGTACATAACAGATGCGAGGACAGAAAGAAGGGGGCTTTGAGGGAAGGAGAAAATAAATCTCCTGGGCCTGAAGTAAATAAGATTCAAAATGCAAACAAGACTTTACATTAGAAACTTTACCAAATGTTCAGGTAAAGCCTAACCAACATTTACTCCTCAACAGCAGGTACAACGCACACACCCCAAACGGCATGTCACTCCGACCCGTCCTCCTGGCTGTAGCAGGTCAGATTAAGCCAGGCTGACCAACCACACACTCAGCAAATTACTGAACCACTCCTTAAACTTAAGAAAGGAGCTCTGGTAGTACACTGGTTAAGTGCTCAGCTGCTAACTGAAAGGTTAGTGGTCTGAATGCACCAGCTGCTCCATGGGAGAAAGATGAGGCTTCTGTAAAGACTGACAGCCTTGCAAACCCTCTGGGGCAGTTCCACTCTGTCCTCTAGGGGCGCTGTGAGTCAGAATGGACTCCATGCAGTGGGTGTGGTTTGGGCTTTGCTTCTGTGAAGACTGACGCTTTGTAGTTCCTGTGTAGGGGCGCTGTGTGTCAGAATCGACTTGATGGTATCTGGTCGACCTTAAATGATTTCCTCAACTGAGATATCAATATTTGCCCCTCACAGTTGTGCCAACTGAAGGAGATAATGCAAGGGAAATACTTAGCCCAGAGTGGTACCAAGGACTCTCACCATGGTCATCATCTTGAGATGCAGAAAATGACTTTCAGAAAACAGAGGCGTGAGGGGGATGGAAATGTAAAGCAGTGTCAGGCGGGGCTGCCCAAGTGCTGAGGGGTTTATCACTTGATGCTACAGCTCTGGCCGGTGGAGACCGTAGATGCTGACGCTGACGTACCACAGGCCAAGGGGGAGGGGCACTCGGTTTCAACTGCAGCTTCTCTCACTGGGGCCGTGTCTGCTTTCGACAATGCACCGTGTTTCCAGAGCAGACCTTCAGGGTACATCCACGTCACCCGGGGTCTCAACTCGTCATCCGATTGGGAGACGGGCGGTGGGGGAGGAAGAAACCCACGTTTCTAAGTACTCGCGCGTGCGGTCTAAGCACCCTGCTTTGGGCAGCACTGACCTGGGATGGGCTGGACATCAGACCTGTAGCTCCCGTCAGTAGACTGTTACCACGTCTCTACCTTCACGGACTGACGCTGTATACGACTACAGAGGCCCATCTCAAGAAAAGGGGATTCAAGACTATGTGTTCAGAGATTGGATAACCGAAGATTTAAACCTGACGCTGACTGAGCCGTGAAATCTCAAGAAAGGCCGAATATGCCCAGGTCTCTAGCCTGGCCATGACCTCAGCCCGTCAGTGAGCGCGTGCCACCCTATGGTGTGTGCTGCCCTGGCCTGACGTTCACCCTCGGCTGGAACACAGCCAGCAGCAGGGAGAGCTCGCCTTCCAAGGCCGGCCTGTCTTTAGAGGCCGACTGCGTTCTGACACCAAGGAGAATTCCGTCTGCCTCTACTCCCAGCGGCGGGAAGTGGTCTGAGGTATACAGGGCCACCCACCTGACGTCTGTTAAACTCCTGTGTGCTGTCGTTTTTATCATGCAGATTCAGTAACTAGAAAGCCAAACTCACTCCACTGCTCTGAGTGGATTCTGAGGCATGGCCACCCTGCAGGATAGAGCAGAACCGCCCCCTAGAGCTTTCAAGGCTGTCACCTTTATGCAAGCAGACTGCCTCCTGTGCTGGGTTCAAACTACCAACCCTGCAGTTAGCAGCCGAGCACCTAACCACTGTGCCACGAGGGCTCCTGAAGCACCATTTACCGACTGCTAATTCAGCTCAGCTTTTGTGTGAGCCGCAGGGATTAAAAATGAAATAAAACCCGGTCCCACCCTTAATGTACAAAACAGTCAGAGAGCTAATGGTCAATTCTTATTTTAAGGGTTTGTCCCTCTAAACATACAACCAAAAACCAAACCAAACGCACTGCCATCGAGTTGACTCTGACTCACGGCGACCCCCGCTGGGTCTCCAAGGCTGTCCATCTGTACGGAGGCAGCCTGCCTCATCTCTGCTCCGTGGAGCAGCTGGGGGTCCCAACCACGGGCCTGCGGGTCAGCAGACACA
>NW_006922328.1:329546-332376 GCF_000298275.1 Orycteropus afer afer
AGGCTGTCAGTCTGTAAGGAAGCAGACTGCCTCATCTTTTTCCTGCTGAGGTGCTGGTGGGTTTGAACCACCAACCTTTAGGATAGCAGGGGAATACCTTAACCAGTGGCCTGCCACTAACAGAGGGGACTACAATGTCCCAACTTTGTGCCTGTTTAATATGCACATTCAAGGCTGAAAATAATGGGTTCAATGAAGAGTCTGAAATGAATTAACAGACCGACATTAGAACAACCAAAAACGTGTTGACTTGTGCATAATACGGATTTATGACTTTACCGTCTCTTGTAAGGTGATCAGTAAATGTCACACAGGACAAACTTTAATTCCTTTTACCCAAAATGAAGACTCAGAGGAAACCCCCAAATGACATACATCAGGAGGTAACCTACAAATGGAAAAGGAAAGCTAGAAGTTACAGAAACAGAAAAGACAAACTGGGGGTGGGGGTGGGTTGCTGTCACCTTGTGCCTAACCTGTGGCACCTAGTGAAGTCAGGAGCCATTAAAACAATGGTTCAGCCTTAAACCGAAACATCCCCTAAGGTCTTCCTTAAGTCCAACAATAGTTTAGCTGAAGCAGTGAAAGCATCTGCCTGGAGCATTTCTGCCGATGGCTGCAAGCCTGTCCTGGTGAGGCGGCAGTGCCACGCACACGGCGCCATGCATAGTACTGCACATGGTACCACGTACATGGGGCCACGTGCACAGCATCACACGCACGGCGCCACACGCACGGCGCCACACGCACACTACCACACGCACGGCGCCACACGCACACTACCACACGCACGGCGCCACACGCACGGCGCCACACGCACACTACCACACGCACGGCGCCACACGCACGGCGCCACACGCACGGCACCACACGCACACTACCACACGCACGGCGCCACACGCACAGCGCCACACGCACGGCGCCACACGCACACTACCACACGCACGGCGCCACACACTACCACACGCACGGCGCCACACGCACACTACCACACGCACGGCGCCACACGCACAGCGCCACACACACGGCACCACACGCATGGAACCACATGCACACTACCACACACACGGCGCCACACGCACACTACCACACGCAGGGCGCCATGCTCGTGGCCCCACACTCAGCGCCACATGCATGTTGCCGGTGGTGCTGTGCTTTCAGCAGCCCGCCTCCACACAGGTGCTCACGTGACTGTCCCTGCCGTCACAGGCCTGGGTGCACCTTCTTTCCGGATCTGCTCCAGTCTGATGACTGCACACCAGGTATGGGCACGGACAGCTCTGATGGGGCTGTGTGCGTGTGCATTTGAAAACAAGCAACACTGTGACAAAAAGTAGCTCAGGTCAGCGCTCATTACTTTCCGCCTCTAAAAGGGCTTCGTCCGTGTGTAACGGAGGCTAAGGAGCACTGGCCCCAACGCCTCGGTCTGAGCACACACCGTGCTCCTGGTGGAAACAAGTCTTTAACAGTAATAACGCAGAAGGCGTCTGCCGGGGAAACGAGCCGCGCTCAGCCCGCACGACCAGTGTCTTCCGAGGAAGAGCCGCGCTGAGGAGTCACTGAAGGGGTGACAAGGCACTGTGCCATCACGCAGGAGAGAACCCCAGAAAGGAAGGTGCACCCCCAGCCCCCAAAACTGTGCCACGGACACCTGCTGGCTGGCTGGACCGTGGGGACGCTGAGGGGGCTCTCCAGCTCCTGGCCTTCAGTTCAGAGGCGATCGGATCGACACGGGCTTAGAAACGACTGGGCAGGAAATTCAGCGTCAAACAGGCTGCGTGCAGAGCGGACCGAGGGGCCGCGATGCCGTCTGTTTGAGGCCACCTGCCTTCTCTCCGCCCCATGTGTCGGCAGAGAGACAGGGCACAGCTGGGACGTGCGTGGACCGACGACTTTGGGTTCTGCTCCTGAAAGTACCTATTTTCATCTACACTAAAGCGGTCCTGAGCTCAAAGCAGAGTTTTGTCACCAGGCCACTTTCACCAGCATTTTGCAATGAGGCTGGCAGAGGTGAAAGGCAGGGAAGGTGACAGTGGTCTCCTGGTCCCCTGCGCCCTCAGTTACTTGTGTCTGCGCTCTAACACTTTACCATCTGTCACTGTCTCAGACCTCCACGGACTAACAGCGCTCACTCCCCCGCGGAGCGTCACTCACCCATCGGCCAGTTGTCGTACACGTGCTTGGCGATGTCCGACGCGGAGTCGTTGGGGGAAAACAGGAACTCTTTGGTTTTCCCGCTCACCAAGATGAGGCGCAGATTGATCTGGGAAAAAGAAAGACCCTTTTAATACGCATCTTGGAATTTTTAAGCTTTAGAAAAACCCAACAAGATTCAGGGCTTTTATTAAAATTTCCACCACAATATAAATTCCCGCTAATGCCATTTCCTGGTTCTTTTTATTTACTTGGATCCTGTTAAATTTTTGTTTTAGAACCGAAATCCAAGCATATGACCGTATCGTCTGACGTACGGAGCACACACATGCACACAGATGTAAACCAGAGCCGACCCACTGCCGCCCGGCGATTCCGACTCACAGCGACCCCCACTGGGTTTCTGAGGCTACAAATCTTTACGGAAGTAGATCGCCCATCTTCCTTCTGCAGAGCAGCTGGTGGGTTTGAGCCGCCAACCTTCTGGTTAGCAGCCAAATGCCTTAGGCACTGTGCCATCAGAGCTCCGTATACACATACATGTTGTTGTTGTTATTATGTGCCATCAAGTCAGACCCGACTCATAGCGACCCCTCCTTGGGTTTCCGAGGCAGTATCACTATGGAAGTAGGAATGCCCAACCTTCCTTCCGAGGAGTGGCTGGTGGGTTTGAACC
>NW_006922328.1:335877-336743 GCF_000298275.1 Orycteropus afer afer
ACCGAAACACTGACCCCCATCATTTCACCAGACGAAACCCCGGAAGCAATCACCCAGGTAAACACCTGAAGACACAGGTTGGTCAGTGCTAAGTTTAGACACAGCGGGACCTGGGCGAGCCAGAACTCCACAGCACGGCCCTGCTCTTCCGGTCTCACAAGTTTCCCGCCTTTTACAGATGCACTCTAACCAGTTTTCTATCACTGGCTGTAGAAAGTATTTGCACTCTCCTTCCCTCACAGGTTTCCACTTAATACAGGGTCTAGCTTTCCCAGGCTCTTGCGGTGCAGTGTCTAAGGCATGTGACTGCGAACAAGAAGGTTGGCAGTTCAAACCCACCAGCCACTCCGAGGAAGGAAGACTGGGCAATCTACTTCCATGAAGATTTACCGCCTCGGAAACCCTATGGAGGTTGCTATGAGTTGGAATCGACTTGATGGCAGTGGGTTTGGTCTGTTCATATTACAGGAAGAATCTTCTCAGACGTGTTCAGGTTGATCATGTCAATTCTAGCTCCTTCTGGAAAACGCATGGCAAGGATAATGGTCAATTATTTAAAAATTAAATGAAAAAAGACCTTCTTACTCCCCCGAAGCCAAGCTGTCAATCTCTAAAATACCTTTAAAGAGCCTATGCCTGCAGAGTAGCGGAGACCGGGACACATTAACAACTGGTTATAAACAACACAATATTTACAGCTCAAACGGAACACCGGCCCGTCTGAAGAGAACACTGTCAGGCAGGGCTCTGAATGGCGTGCCGTGAGAGGGAGCGCCTGTTACCAAACGGTGGAAAAGAGAAACAAAATCTCAAACACACTGCTGTGGAGTCGATTCTGACTCAGAATGACCCTACAGGACTGCCCC
>NW_006922328.1:337613-341197 GCF_000298275.1 Orycteropus afer afer
ATTCATCTCAAGCGAGTCCTGGTGAGTGAACAAAGTCAGTCCCCAAAGGTTCCATGCTGCACGGGTCCATTTACGGGATGACAACATCACAGAGATGGGGAGCAGGTGTGCGGGTGGCCAGGTGTGAGGAAGGAGGTTCAAGGGCAGAGGGTGCGAGGGGCCTGAGGCAAGGGCAGCGCCGGGATCCCCGTGGGGCTGATGTGGGCCACGACTGCAGTCAGCGTCTACTGTCGTCAAACCGCACACACCTAAACAAACAGGCCAGACATCTGCAGCCGCCAAGTTGGTGCCAACTCATAGCGACCTCACAGGACAGAGCACAGCTGCCCCCTAGGGTTTCCAAGGCTGTCACTGTTCCAGGAGCAGATGTCGCAGCTTTCTCCCACAGAGCGGCTGGTGGGTTCGAACCACTAACCTTTTGATTAGTAGCCAAGCACTTAACCAAGGTGCCACAGGGCTCCTACATAGATACACGGACACACAGGTAAGTGCGTGTAAAACTGGAGAAACTGGAACAAAGCCCACCCACTGTATCAATGCCCTTGTCCTGTCTGTGCGAGTTAGGGAAGATGCTGCCTTTAGGAAAACGGAGTGAAGGGCACGTGGGCTCTCTCTGTAGTATTTCTAACAACTGCATGTGAACCTAAAATTATCTCAAAATCAGAAAGCAAGCTCTCAGCTTGCTAAAAATGCACACGGTATCTCATGTCTGTCTCTGCTGATTTTTCTGAATTCCAATGGAAGATGAACAGCACTTTTCAAAAATAACGTTGTACTCAAATCACTACTTTAAGGCAGACCGTGCATTGTGAAACCAATGAGCAGATTCCCATCACTTCCCAGAGCTCTGGATTTCTATATGACATATTCTGAGTGTTTTTAACTGTACAGGAAACGTGGAATGGGAGAAGAGAAATGGCTTCATTTTTCTCTGTAGGACTGATCTTAAACAACTTATTGAAACAACTGCAATTACATATATATTTCATGAATTTTTTGTTTTGAAATTTTTTTATAATTGTGATTTGGGTGAAAGTTTAAAAAACTGAAATTTGGGCGAAAGTTTATGGAGCAAAGTTGTTTTCCATTCAACAGTTCGTACACATTTTGTTTCCTGACACTGACTGCAATCCCACAATGCAACAGTTCTCTTCCCACTTCTGCCCTGTGGTTACCTCTTCCCTGCGTCCTTCTCTCCTATGCATTCCTGCCCTCTGAGCTGTCTCCCTGTGCAAATGCTGCCTTCTGCTCCCCCGTGGTTCTAGGGAGTACCTGGTTTACCTCATAGGCCTACTGTTTGGTTGGAAGTCAAGTCCTGGGAGTGAGCTCAATTCCAGGTCTCAAGGGTGACTAGTCTTGGGGGTTTCAAGAGTCTCTATCAGACCAGCAAGCCTGGTCTTTTTTTTTTTAAATGATTTTAAGTTTTGTTCCACATTTTTCCCCCACTGCATCCAGGATCTCCAATTTTGATCCATTTTCCAGTGGTTGACAGTGGTAGCCAGGCACCAGCTAGTTTTCTGGTCTCAGGGTCATATAGGCTGAGGACGGCATGGTCCACTAGTGGCATGGTCCACTAGTGCCCTGGACTACTTTTCCATGGGTCTTTGACTTTCTTCACTCTTCTTGACTCTGGATGCGGAGAGACCGAGTGTCGCAACTTAGATGGCTCCTCACAAGCTTTTAAGGCCCCAGTCGCTACTCACCAGAGTAGGATGGAGAACTTTTATACTGTAGGATGCTGTGCCATTAAACTTAGTGTCCCCCACAACCATGGTCTTGAGATAAACTTTCTTTACTCATTCAGTTCTTCAAACATTTTCTGAGACAGGCACTGTGCTTGGAGCCCAAGTTGCCAAAGATTAATATTAAATTCCTGGAAGCTCTTGCAGCTTTGAAGCCATGTGAGAGACTGATGAGGAAAGAGGAGCTACTACATGTAACTGTAGGAGCCCAATACCTACAAGCACCTACTGATGAAGATCAAAGACTGTGGTCTGCAGTGTGGATTACACCTCAACACAAAGAAAACGAAAATCCTCACAATAGGACCAGTAAGCAGCACCGTGATGAATGGAGAAAAGACGGAAGTGGTCAAAGATTTCATGTTACTTGGATCCACAACCAACACCCATTGGAGCAACAGTCAAGACATCAGACGACATATTGCACTGGGCAAATCTGCTGCAAACGACCTCTTTCAAGTGCTGAAGAGCAAAGATGTTCCTTTGAAGACTGAGGTGCACCTAACCCAAGCCGTGGTGATTTCAATCACTTCATATGCATGTGAGAGCTGGACAATGAATAAGGAAGACTGAGGAGTTGATGCTTTTGAGTTGGGGTGTTGGTGAAGAATGCTGACAGCACCACGGACTGCCAGAAGAACAACCAGATCTGTCCTGGAAGAAGGGCAGCCAGAATGCTCCTTGGAAGCGAGAATGGCCAGATTTTGTCTCACCTCCTTTGGTCATGTTGCCAGAAGGGCCCATGTCCTGGAGAAGGATGTCATGCTTGGTAAGGGGGAGGGTCAGTGAAAAAGGGGAAGGCCCTCAACGAGACGGATTGACACAGTGGCTGCAATGATGGGCTCAGGGGCAGCAGGGACTGTGAGGCTTGCGCAGGGCCAGGCCATGTTTCGTTCTGTTGTATGTGGGGTTGCTATAAGTCGGGGTCGACTTCACGGCACCCAACAACAAAACAACAACGACACCTATGTGTTGGACGAATTTAACACATAATATAAAGGCAGTGCTGGGGGTCTAACCGAGGTGCCAGAGCACGGTCTTCCGCGGTGAAAACGAGCAGCAGTGAGGAACGCTGACCGCTCACTGGGGCTCGCTGTGTTTCAGGTGCCGTGTGCTTAGTCACTCCCAGGCCCGCTCTGAAGGAGCCGGTGGCCCAGCAGTTAGGCACGTGGCTGCTAAGCACACGGCCAGCAGTTTGAACCCACCCAGGCGCTGAGGGAGAAAGACCTGGCGACGTGCCCTGTAAGGATGACGGCCTGGGAAACCGAGATGTGCCCCGTAAGGATGACAGCCTGGGAAACCATGCGGGGTGGGGTCCCCTCAGTTCGGGGAGCTGACGAGACAGCAGAGGGCTCCCTGTGTCTGTTTAGCCCCTCTCTGAAGCAGATACTACTGCCCCCAGGAAAGGGCTGTGGGGCCGAGTTCAGAGACATTTAGTGGCTGAGCTGAGACTGGACCCTGGGTCTGCTGACAAGTCCCACAGTTAACCACCTACTGACGGGCACGGGAGCCGCCTCTCCCCCTTGCGGTGCCCCATCACAGGCTTCTTCCAGGTCCTTACACCTGCCAAGTTCCTACCTGCTCTGCTCCCCACCCCCTCCACTCCCCACCCCCAAATCCACATACTCCGGCTTATGTGCTAGAGAGGGGGTGGCACAAATGCCCCCGAGGCCAAGCCCCCTGAATGAAATAAGGAAACAGATACTCAACAAAAGAGCAGGAAAAGATGGCCAGAGCAGGAGATCCTGGAGAGAGTGGGAGACTCATGGGGACTCAAAACCATCAAAAAGACCAGGCTCACTGGTCTGACAGAGCCTGGTGAGACCCCCAAGACTATGGCCT
>NW_006922328.1:341853-343069 GCF_000298275.1 Orycteropus afer afer
CCTGGATTCCTTCTGTGAATTTTCTCTGATTCAACAGATGGAGGTGTGGAGCCTTAAACTAAGACTCCCCAGGATTTGCTACAGGGACTGACACTAGGGAACTCCTTCTGCACTGATGACGTAGATTTTAATATCTATTAAACACGAAATCGTCATAGGTGGAACACCCAATGGGGTTTCCCTATTTTAACTGTACAAACATCTACCTACCCTGAGAGGCAGGTCAGGGTCGGAGAATTTTCTCTCTTAGGTGTCCAAGGAAAATGCTAACAGCATGGCCTCCTTTCACTTGGAATGTGAATTTTCCAGAACATTTAACTCATTTCAAAATTTAAATAGAGGGCCACATTCCAAAGCAACGTTTCATACTTTTTAAATTTTACGAACCATTTAACTATTTAGGAACTCAATCAAATGAGAGGAGTGAGAAGTTGTTGGAGTTATAAAGATGAAATTAATAGTAAACAGTGAGCTAGCCCATTTGCAGTCTATGAAGACTGACTTCTTTTTTTTCTTTTCCCCTCATCAGTTAAACAAAGAAACCCCTGAGTTTGGGTAAGCACATTTCAGAATCAAATTACAGAGCACAAACTGGGAAAGCATTTGGTGCCTGGCATCTAGTAAGTGCCTGAGTAATTATGATCATCGATTAACTAATATTCCCATCACCATAACCATCATTAGTTTAATAAATCCTGTCACTAACCATACAACTCTCTTCCTTTAAATACATTACAAGGTGCTCACTCACCACCAGCAAGTCAGACCCGACTCATAGTGACCCCTCCTTGGGTTTCCGAGGCAATATCACTACAAAAGTAGATTGCCCAGTCTTCCTTCCGAGAAGTGGCTGGTGGGTTTGAACCGCCAGCCTTCTGGTTAGCAGTCACATGCCTTAGGGATTCTGCCACCAGAAGACTGCACTCAGATTTCTTGAGTATCCTTACAGATCATTCTTAAAATTCACTCGCCTTGCATCCCAAGGCCTGTGCGCTGAGACTTCACGCGGGTTGTGAATTACGCCACCGCTCTGTATCCGTTTATGGCCGGGGTCTGGGCACTGCCTTTGAAGCCTGCGCAGAGAATCCCAACCAGCTGCTCTAACTCATTACAATGCGCAGCGGCGTCCAAGCAAATCTGAATGAAACTAAAGCACTCCCTCCGGGGCTGGGACATAGCCAGGGAAACCTGTTTTGAAGAGGCTTTTTGGGTCTCG